>NC_142337.1:55722000-56023000 GCF_054954075.1 Amborella trichopoda
ACAGTAAAAGCGCCAGAAATTGACAAAAGAAGGATGTGCTCCCTCTGTGTGTGTGTGTGAGAGAGAGAGAGAGAGGAGGATGATTTTGGGAGAGATAAATAGTGCAAATTTAGTGGTCGAAAAAACAGAGTGATAGATGATGCATACCTAATCCCATGACCTGGGCCACAGGTGATATTCTCAATATCCACATGAGAACATCCAGCTCCAATGGATACACAGTCGTCCCCTGATCAAATCATCAAACCACTTTTGAGTTAGTAGGGAAAATTTCTCTCTCTCTCCCTACTATTAATTTGTCCAACATTTACTCAAAACTGAATATAACTACCATCCTAAGTTTAAAATGCATATTTTTCCTATTTCTCAGGCTAAAGCAATAGAGAAAGAACTTTAACAGTTGGTTTTCCACTACTTGTTACCATTTCTAATCAATTTGAGGATCAGGTCACTGACGAAATGCTCACTGATCAGATCTTTTTTATGCTAATGTTTTGTGTAGATTTGGAGCTAATTAGATAATGATAGAGAGAGAGAGCGCCATATACCATTGCGTATGACCGAATTGTAGATTCCTACAAACTTTGTATTCTCGACATGGATTCCATCTGTGTTGGGGCTGAGAGCAGGGGAGTCTATGAAGAGGTTCTCAATGAGGACATTCTCGCATGCATCGAATTTCACATGAAATTGGGGGCTGTTATGTATCCTCAGGCCTTGAACATGCAAGTTCGAGCAATCGAAGAATCGTATCAACTGCAACATTGACAAGCCCAATCCTCGTGATCCATTAAAAGAAAGAGAGAGAGAGAGGGAGAGAAGCTCAATTCTCATGATCCAATTCAAGAGAAAGAGAGAGAGGGGCATAATATGGTATTGCGATTTGAATTTGGGTTTGAGAACTCACAGCAGGGCTATCACATGGTCCAGGCAGTGTTGATCCATTGGGACCCTGTAAAAAGATCACCATGATTAGTAAAGAGATTAATCTTTCTTCCTGTGCAGGTTAGAGAGAGAAAGCAGCCAGAGTGATGAGTTGGGAAATACCCTGTGAGGTTTACAAGGTAAATCCCACCATTTCTCTCCATTTCCTTCAATTAAGCCGTTTCCTTGAAGTGCCATTCCATCTACTCTATAGAACACAAGCCATTGCTTCTTGCTGTCATCGTTAGGCCAACAATCTGGCCCATCAGGTGGCATCAAAGTACCATCAATCTTGCAAAAAACAAGACAATGTGATTAACAACTCGCTGGAAAATTAAACTTCTAGTGGGTAATGCGATAATTTTCTGGGCAGAAAAGGACCGAACAATGGGTACTAACTTGAAATGTGAAACCAGGCTTACAAGGCCCTGAGAAAATAGTTGAAGTGATTGTGAAATTGTAATCAGACGGGGCGAGGAGAGTGCCTGATTCAGTTTGGCATGCTTCATTCCAAGCTTCTATGAATGCTTGTGTATCATCAGTTGAGCAATCACCAACTGCCCCATATGATCTCACATCAAAAATGCAGGGATCTGGGTTTGGATCATTTGGGTTTCCATCACCATTATCAATTGGACTTGGAGGAAGAGAAGGTGCGTAAGAAGGGTTTTGGGGAGAAACATTACTTGAAGTAGGATTCCCCTGTTTCTTCTGAAAATGGTGTCTTCCATGAACTGAGTTGGAATTTGAAATAAAAAAGAGGAATAGGATAGAGAATAGAATTGGGTTCAAGGTTCTTGTGATTGGAAAATGTACAAACCTCTGTGTGAATTCCATTGAACTTTTCTGATTGGGTATTCGTAAAATCACTGGTTCTTATGGAAACAAGAGGAAAATCTAGGTATTTTTTTATGAAATTTGGCCGGCATTTTCACAATGCGCTTTGATACTAGCCAAAAAAATTACTCAAAGGCAACTGGTTGTTCATGAAACTGATAGGAAGAATGCTTGAAGAATTTTGAGAACTCGAAATATTGAGTAACTCTCAATCTCTCTCTTATCTCAGAAAATGTAGAGAATTTTCAAAAGAACTCTCTCTATCCTAGAGACTATAGAATTTTCAAAAGAATGGCTGAAGGCAACTGGCGATTCATGAGGCTGATAAGAAGAATGATCGAAGAATTTTGAGAATTCGAATGTGAAAACTCTCAGTCTCCCTCTCACTTAAAGAATGTAGAGAATTTTCAAAAGATCTCTCCCTCTCTAGGCAGAGGTTATACCGTGACAAAGAAAAGTATGAAAGCATCAGTTCATTCAAACAAGTTCTGTCCTGTGTTTTAGAGGGGGGAGAGCCTAATTTGTACTCTGCTACAATCATTTTGTCTGTGTGGTTTATGTGACACGCGTCGGGCATGGATCGATCTCGGCTGATGATTGTGTGCAAACAACAACGGCCACGAGTTTGAATTGGGAAAAGTTGGTGTGATTAGTCCATCAAAACTTCACGGGTTACTCCAATTCTCAAATGCCCACGACTCTTTTGGTTTCAGAAATGGAAAACTCCCCTTTTGTGTGGCTCTTTGGTTGTTGTGCTGCTAACATTTGTAACAGTCTGAACTTGTGAGCTTGGTTCTAGGATTCGGGCCACTCGAAAGACCCAGAAAAAGCTGTTTTGTCCTCTCTCTCTCCCTATAGTACAAGTTACTTGATAGTGCAAGGCATCAACCGTTTCAGTCATGCTCTTGCTCCCCCTTGGACCACATTTTCTGCATATAGGCCCTCCTCCATTATTTCTTTAATCACACTACTAACTCTCTGTTTTTTTTTTTTTTTTTGCAGCTATCCCCAAAGAATATAGGGTAGTTTAGGATGAAAATGCCCCCACAGTGAATATGACCTACACCTGAGTATTTTACATTGAAGTTGGTCGGGCACTTTAAGTGTCGGATTGGCTTTTGTTTTACTGATGAGGCTGCTGGTCTTGTATATGAAGGGCCGGACCAACTTTAGTTTTATAATTGAAATCAGTGTGCCACTATGTCAGACTAGCCTCTACCTTACAAATCAGATACTCCAAGTGTTAGACCGACCATTGCATAAGAATTAACATTGATACATTACTCACAAGTGTTGGGGGTGGTGATAAAAAACGATGATATTAAAGTTAATAGTATGGTATCAAAAGTGTTGAAATGAAAGTGTTTAGAAACTACAAATGAGTGAGTATCTATAATTTGCCCATTTTTTTGTGTGCCGTGTATAAAACGTTCCCTCTCTCTCTCTCTCTCTCTCGAAGTATGATGACAGAACAAATTATATATCTGAATATCAAATCGCGCAGTCTACTCATGTCAGACTCAGACACTGCTGTATTTAGACTCAGACGCTGCTGTATCCTATGAATAGGTCGCTTATTGCACCAGAAAAAGGAAAATAATGGAAAGAAAGTTTGGGCCACTTTCTCTCTCTATACCTGCATATGTATACACAGAATAATAAAAAAATCCATTTAGGTTTTCATCATTTTCTCCACAAAAAAACAGCATAACTGAGTTGCTCTCACCCCCCACGTTTATAGTTCCAACATATCACATGACCCAATTTTATGGCTTGGCTCCTCCAAACCAACCAATAAAATGTGTGAAAAAACAATTAACTGAATTGCAGAGACTGAATTTGTTGAGCTTCACGTGAATATATCTTGTGGTATTACTGACTGTTTGCATTAATGTGAATATTAATGATATGATTTGTTAGACGTAATTTGTGGTTTGGGAGAGGGGAGTAATGGACAAATGAATTTATTTTGATTCACGGGTTGTTCATATGCTTCTGATGATTGTGTTGTGGAAAAGTGAAAGACATGGAAAGCAACTTTTTGAGAGTCACGGGACTTCATGCCCCAAATAAAATTTCAGCCCTACAAGACTTGTAGAGAGAGAAAGAGAGAGAGTTTTAGCAGGTAGAAAATGAGTAGGAGAGTTTTACAGCCGTGTATGATATGTGCAGGGTAGATCCTGGGAGAGTTTTACAGCCACAGAGACTCTGCATGGATTTGAGCCATGAACAAAGGGAAGACGTGTGGATCGCATGCATTGTCTTTCGCTTGGACAAGATAGAATATGTGTTAGGGAATTATGTGGTTAGGGCCCGGTTCACAAAGGCCCGCCTCTAGACCTGTTTGGGCTCGATTAGGCCTAAAAAAAAAAAAAAACAAAAAAACAAAAACAATGAGAGAGAGAGAAAACTAGCCACACCGTCCCTTGCCCGGCCTTCCCGCCTGTCTCTCGGACAAAAATGGCTCTGCCAAGGCCTGGACCTTGGCCAATTTTGTGGCCCCGGCCTCGATTTTTTCCAGCCCGCCCGGTCACAGCCTCTAAGCCCAATATGCAGCCTAGTGCTGAATTATTTAGAATATTTTGCCAAAAAGGGCTACATGAATGTTAGCGTAAGAAAAAGGTTAAAATAAGGTCTACGACTTACGGAAAAAAGTAGTTCTGTAGTTGAAAAACCTTCAAATTGATGATCATAATAAATATGAAAAAAATTAAGATTTCAAACCTTAAAAAAAGTATATATTCTAATACGGTATCTAAATGGTTTTTTTTTTCTACATATCCATAGATGAGATCCGCACTCTTTTTAGTTACAAATTTTATCATTAGTAAGGCTAAATTTTAAAGCCATCATAGGGATTTTCTATTCCCAAAGTGTTTTCGTAATGAAGTTTTGAGATAAGGCTTTACGTTTTCTCATAAATCCTAGATCTTATAGAAACCGCACCCCTTTCGTTTTTACTTCAAAGCAATGGTTTAAAAAACGGATCGGTGACCCGGATCGGGCTTCCAAAAAACCGATCCGGATCGGCGAATCGGCGATCCGGATAGAAAATCGGGTGAATCGGTCATAATAAAGCTTAAAAAAAATCCGAAAAAATTGTTTTTTAAGAATTCAATAAGAAGTTAGGGTACTTCATTAAGAATTTTCATGTTTTTGAAGGAATATGCGAATATTGATATGTTCTTTCCCTGTATGAACCGCCATTCAGCATTTAATTTACATCACACAAAAGGATAAACATATAATTATCATGGAATAAGTATATCAACATACATGGACTACAATAAAGCATAAAATTAGTAACATATGATCTAAAAATAAAATGATAGACGACGTTATTGTTCTTCTTGGTCACGCTGGTGCCATTGATTGAATTCGTCTAACAATTCATTGATTCGATCTAAAAACGAATCATCGATATTAGCAGGCGTCTGACTATTCCTAAATCCCTGAGTGTTAGTGTTTTGTTGTGTTCCCAATCTAAAATCCCCGAAGATTGTCCATCCTTCATGCTCACCTGCACTGTCGTGCTCACCCCTACACTGTTGCTGTTGGGACTCGATATGTGAATAATATGGCTGGGATAGGGTGGCCTCATAATCATCATCACTCTCATTTTCTCTTTGAATAATATGGATTAAAAAAAAAATAACAAATTTTCAAAAAAATCGATCATGGATTAAAAAAAAAAAATCACAAATTTTCAAAAAATTCTATCATGGATTACAAAAAAAAATTCGATCGTGGATTAAAAAAAAAAATCACAAATTTTCAAAAAATTCTATCATGGATTACAAAAAAAAATTCGATCATGGATTAAAAAAAAAAAATCACAAATTTTCAAAAAATTCAATCATGGATTACAAAAAATTCGATCATGGATTACATAAAATTCGATCATGGATTACAAAAAAAAACAAACAAAAAATTCAATCGTGGATTACAAAAAAAAAAAAAAACAATTCGATCATAGATTACAAAAAATTCAATCATGGATTACAAAAAACTCTATCATGGGTTACAAAAAAAGCAAAAAACAAAAAATTCGATCATGGATTACAAAAAAAAAAACAAACATTTCGATCATGGATTACAAAAAAAAAACAAACATTTCGATCATGTATTACAAAACATTCGATCATGGATTACAAAAAATTCTATCATGGGTTACAAAAAAAAACAAAAAATTCGATCATGGATTACAAGAAAAAAAAACAAACATTTCGAGCATGGATTACAAAAAATTCGATCATGGATTACAAAAAATTCTATAATGGAATACAAAAAAAAAACAAAAAATTCGATCATGGATTACAAAAAAAAAAAAAACAATTCGATCATGGATTAAAAAAAAAATCGATCAAGTATTACAAAAAAATCTATCATGGATTACAAAAAAAAAAAAAAAAAAAATTCCGTACAGGACTTACCGATTCAATGTACGGACTCGCTGATTCCGAACCGGCGAGTCACTGTACAGAATCGTACGGTTCTCTCTAGAACCGGACGATTCCCTTTTTTTTCGCCGATTCGATCCGTCTATGGCAATTTTCGAGTCGAATTGGGCGAGTCCGGTTCAACTCGGCGTTTTTTTAAACACTGCTTCAAAGTGATAATGTGTCAAGGCTGTACATACTCTAATACGGACTCGGCCGCATCATCCATTTAATTGGACAACGTTGATCAACTCTTTCCTACCATTGATGACTGGGTCTCATCTACGCTATTTACAGTTCTACACAATGCATGTGTATCCATGATTGGTTCACTTCTTCACCTGCTAGACAATGCATATGTGCAAGTATTAAGCCCATAAACTAACTAAATCCAATTTTTATTTAAGGATTGCGTACGAACATTTGTTATTGGTACACTGAGGTTACAATCATTTTTAGCTATTGAATGTGAAATTCAATAGATTGGTGTGTGTCATTTAGAGAAATACCATTTTGGATTTTATGCTCAATCAATGATACATCTTCAACTACCCAAATTCACATCCAATAGCCATTAATGATTGTGACCTCCTTGTATAAAAATAAATGGCTTCATTGTATATATTTCTTTTTCACTTATTTTATCTTATTACAGGTTATGTTATGGTGCTCACATTATAGAATAATTTATCATTATATTCAACGAAATTTGGACACTTATATGCGTTTGTTTTGTACATTGAGGTTTTTTTTAATAATGGTATTTTTGGTCATTAAGAGGGATGTAACATCACCCACATAGAGCATTGAATGCCACTAATTGGCTCCATATGGGTGATGTCACACTTCATGTGAATGCCATCATACCGCTCCTAATGACCAAAAATATCTTTTTTAAAAAATGTTCCATATACAAAACAAAGATATATAAGTATTCAAACTTTATTGAGTACAATGATAAATTACTCCAAAGTGTGAGCACCTAACATAACTCATTGCTTAAAATGAAGTAAAAATAATATTTAGAAAAGATAAGCTTATATACAAAGGAAATGTATACAATGATATAAGGAAGTCACAATCATCATTGACCCTTAGATTTGAAATTGGGTGGTTGAATATGTGTCAATGTTTGGGTATAAAGTCTAAATTAAAATTTCTTAAATGTTATAAGTCACTTTCATTTATTGGACTTCACATCCAATAGCTAAAAGTAATTGTGACTTTCTAGTACCAAAAATAAATGATCTCATACTATACAATCCCATATGTAAAACTACTTATAAGTTCATCTCAAATAACTTTATGATGGATACTACCAAATAATAAATAATTCATTATCCAGATTAATTTTATTTAAATACTAAATTATGAAGACCTGAACTAATGCAAGAAAAAGCTCAAAGCAAAATCTATGTATTATTCAAACCTCCAAAAAAATTTGCTCCTTAGCGACTTTCTACCTTAACTTGTGCGGTCGGTTTGAGCAAATATACTATGCACCATTAGGATGATATTATGGTTAAAGACCTACTTGATAGGGTTTTTCCAAAATGAAAATTATTGTTACTTAAAAATAAAAGTTTTCCTTTTATTAATATTTCTCATCCTTGAAAAATTGGATGTTCTCTATTTAATCTTGCGATGCGATGTTATCTTTTTCAGGAACATACAAAAGGTGATTGGATTATTTTTCTTTTTCTTTTTCTCTTTCTTTTTTCTTTTAAAAGGCAAATCTCTAAGTTGTTGAGTTCACATATCCAAAATTTGGGATCCTAAAAATACTCCTACATTGAGTTTGACCCAAGGGAGTAAGTGACAGTATGATCCCATTAGAGCACGAAACCTTTTGGCATGGATAAAAGTAGACCAAAATAACTCAAGGATGTAATTGACTAAAAAAAACCTTGTTTTGACAATAAATGATGAAAGCAAAGTACTATTTTTTCGTGGGATTGTATACAATGAGATCATTTACTTTTTATACAAGTTGATGACAATTATGTACAACCATCCCATGTGAAATATGATAGTTTGGGTGTGTCATAAAGTTCGAAAAATTTCCTTTGAAGTTTGAACTTGGTGAATGCAATAAATGCAGCCATCTAACTTCATATCCTATGGTTAAGCTTAATTGTGACCACTTTGTATTAAAGATAAATGATCTCATTGTATATTATTTCGTTTTTTCTTAGCTTGTGGTTTCTACAAGGTCTAGGCTATATAGAAAAAATGGAAATCCTCATCTTGAGGGAAAAAAATCGAGTATGGAAACCCCCATGATGGCTCTAAAATATATTTCTACTACTTATTATTGAAAATTATAGCTCAAAAAATGGTGCAAATCTTGTAGTTATATGAAGTTGTGAAAATGGACGGTCTAGATAATGTGTAGCAATATACACTTTTTCTAAGGCTTGAAATCCTATTTTTTTTTTTCATATTCATAATGGTCAAGATCGAGATGCTCAATGACTCCGGAATTACAATTTTTGGTGAGATTTGAGACACTGCTTTACTTTTTTTTTATTTTAACCTTTTCCAAAGGAAGGATGTGGGTGAAAAAAATTGTTTGGAATTTAGGTATACCATTTTAAATTAGAAATTTGGAATCTTATCTTTTGTGACATAGCATACCATACTTCCTTTTTTCCTGTTCATCGATAAGTAAAAGCAAATAAAGGTCGACTCCATAGCCTTTTAGAAAGGAAAAATAGATTAATCCTTTTAATGGAAAAGCATACCATGCTTACCAAATGCTATATGAGATCAATTATACATCAAATTTTGTCCGAATTACACACGCTAATTACTTGGCTAAGAGATCCAACTCCAAAACATAGATGTATTTGGTTAATTAAACTAGGTTGAGGTTTGTCTAAAGCGTCAATCTTAAACAATCCACGGTAAGGTGCACCTCAAAATCTCATTAAAAGATATATTTTCGATGTAAAACTCTTATCATGGTCAAAAAGTCTATTTTTCACCCCCATAATGAAATTGAAACATCCAAAAATGGCGCAAATCTAACAAATCTATGAGCACTCGAAAATCTTGAAAATGGATGATCTAGATAATATGTCACGAGATGTATTGTTTTTAGGACTAGGGCCAAGCCCGGCCCATTGTCTGCCCTAAAAATAGAAACAATCCTTTGGTATTCCTACATGCTCGAAGTGTAGAAAAGAACATAAGGGAGGGTTTTTTTTTTTTTTTTAACGTTAACTTTTAGTAGTGGGTTAACAATTTTTAAAATCATTAGTAGTTTTTCAAAAATGCTAGCATTAGTAGGAATGAAAACCAAGACTAATAGTTGAGTTACAGGTGGTGCTAACCTCAATCCCATTTCTAATATAAGAAAAGCTTCGGATGCAAATCAAACTATGTTATATGGCTTCAAAAGCTTCACGCGCACATCAAACCATGTTACATTGCTTCAAAAATTAGGTCTTGGCCGGTTTTCATGGTTCGAGTTGGACCGGCTGTGGACTGGGAGTGCCGCTTGAGTTTGGGTGGTTTTACAATTTTTTTTTTACGTCCGTACAATTTTAGAATATTGTAATTACGGGGAGATCCAAATATGTGCACAATTGATGTGGAGGTGCACACAAACGGCCTTTTTTTATTTTTTAAGTTTTTCCTCTTGGTATAATACCTCTACTATTGGACCGGTTTTAAACACTCACATGAAATGAGATGAGAATGGACCCAATTCAACAGATATCGAATTAATTACAAGGAGAATGAGAATAAGTACAACTCGATTTCTCATATTTGGAAAATAGATAAACTCAATCTAAAAAATGGGACATTCAATGGGATGCATCTTCTTTGAATGGAAAGGATAAAATGAAAAGCTAATGGTTCAAGATAAAGAGTACCACATAATAAAGCATGCGAACAAATAATTCCTAAATATTGAAAAGAAATCCAGCATAAAGCACCCACCTCCATGGAAACCCTAAAGTGAAATCAACCGCAATAGTGTCAATAACATAAATTAGAACAAAACCATGTAAATGACACAATAGTGGAACCCTATAGCTCAGCCTCGTGCCATAGAAATCAAATTACAACCTAAAATGACTTATATTTTCCATTGGATAAATATTTTAGACAAGGTTTAAAAAAACGGATCGATAAATAGAATCGGTCACACCAATACTCGTGTCGGACCGGGGGAATCGGTTGATCTGATCAAAAGAATCGGCTGAATCAGTTATTTCTTTCAATTTTTTTTAAAAAGTAATTCAAGAAAAAACTGTTCATCCTGTTTGTTTGCTTGACTAGATGAAGAATCGGTCGGAATCGGTGAAAAATCTGTCGGACTCGGTGAAAAATTGTCGGAATTGGTGGTTCCGTGAAAAAATCGGCGATGCTACTATTTGGAACCGCTCGAATCCCATTTTTTAGCCCAATCCGGAGCGTCCTAGGCGATTCTCGATCCGGATTGCCCAATTCCAACTCAGGTCACCAATTTTTTAAACCTTGATTCTAAATAAAGAAATAAAAAATGAATAACAAAGGCTCATAGAAAAAGAAAAAACACTACTTACCAACATATCTCTCTACAGTCGAGTAAGCCACAGAAAAACAGAACATCAACATCGAAGATAAACAAGTCAGTGCCACCAAAACATTGAAAACCATCCTTCAGGATACAAATAATTTTATGGTCCAAAACATGATAAAGCATGCGAACTCTGAATCCTATTAGCATAAAGGATGTCATGAAAAATAAGTGTTTGGTTGCTTTAAAAATTGAGCTGGTAAGTTCCAATCCCCAACACATCATGTGGCACATTATTCCCCATGAAAATCTTTTATCAAATAAGGGTCCCAAATCCATATTGGCCATGAAAATCTTTTATCAAAAATGGGTCCCAAATCCATCCCCAATATGGAGTTATGTGCTGCAGTTGCATGCAATCGCACGAGCCTTAAAACATTTCAAAAAGAACTTAGATGACAAAGATATTAACCAGAAGCAACTAATGATGATCACGGTACGGTTGGAGATGATAGCAATGATGGAGACAGTAAGATGATGATGATGAATATAGCATCATAGACGAAAGGGCCTCCTTTCGAGATCCTTATGTGGTTGATTCAAGACTATGGTGGCAAGCGGTAGAAATGAAACCCTAGACGTAATATAACGATACTCTGCTACCCTAATTACCCAGGCCTATATGCTATTCCTAAACATGCGACTTCTTTTCATCTTTTCATATTTGGATCGGCAATTTAACTATATGCTTCAATACCTCATTATCTTTTGTTTCCAATTTAATTATCTATTTTGAGTGTCAAATTGAAATAGATCATCTAATCTATTTTGTACCATGGAATGTATCATTACAAAGGCTTGTACTGCGAGATCATGGCAGGAGTATGAGTGGTTAGTGGCAAAGACAAAAGAGAAGAATTTACAATGTGTTAGTGGGGAGCTTATCTTGTCTTCAAGTTGTTTTTACTCTTGTTCAAAGTAATTGGCTATAATTTTGAGTCATTTGATTGAAGTTATCTACTTGAAGCCGCAAATTTCCACGAGGGTCTCAAGATAAAGGAGTCCTCTAATGTTGGGGGTTTGTATTACATCAATGATACCCTATTTTGTTGTTGATTATGTATTTTCTCCTCCACTTTGTATGAGTATTTGACTCTTTAGGGAAAATTAAAAATAAAAAATCACGACTTCAAGAAAAAAATAAAGGCCTTAAATGATACTCTACACTCATGATGATGCTGCTGCTGGTGCGATTATATGCTAAGAGAGGATAAAATATTGCAGTTTTACCTAGACATAGGGTTGGCACCCAGCTTAAGCATGTATTTGAATTCCTTTGTTGGCTTGTACTTATAAGTAGAATTTGCTATTTTCACTTCAAAAGGTCTATATTCCTGTGCTAATTTTGCTAGTTATTGTAGCAGATTACACAATTTGGGACCACTGAAAGGCATCAAGGAGTTGTTAGTATTTTGTGTGTTTTGAAACAACTATGGTATCTTCTCATTTGTTTGGCGTACTTCTATGTTATAACACTTGTTCCTATTACATAATAGACAGTTTCTATGAGTCCATGTAGAAATGAGTCACCTCTTAAAAATCTATTTTTGAGATGGATTTTTTGACCTAATTTTTAAGGACATGGAATCTCTAATATGGAGATCATGAATATGAAAAATAAATACATTTTGAAAAGTAAAAATATTAATTCTATTAAAAAAACATTTGGACTGTTACTTTCAATTGTTTTTAGATGAACCACCCATTTGCATCCATATATGCTTTATACCAGTTAGAGAGATAGAGAGAAGAGCTAACCAGATAAGGACAGTGATGAACCACCCATCCCACTCGAAACTTAGTCACCATTGAGATTGCAAAAATCATTGCAGGTTGACCCAAGTTTAGATAGCTTTGCAGGGAAATGTGAGCTAGAACAAGATGCATGAGCTCTTCCCCTAACCTGCTCTTGAGGGCTGCCTCTTTACCAGCCAAAGTATGGCTAGTCTATAGCTGACATTTCTCTGTTTTTCTCTGGCGGTTGAGGATTGGCAGCTTGCTTTTGTGTTTCTGGGGTTAGGATTTCTAGAGTTTTGGCCTAAAATTGGTGATTAGTAGTTGATTCTATTGTCGCGTGAGGACTTTCTAGGGTTTTTGTGTGAAATTGGAAGTCATTTTTCTGTTGTTGGGTGAAGACATTTTAGGGTTTTGGCCTGAAACTGAAAACACGCACTTCTTTTATGTTTGGGCGCCTCTCTCTCTCACACCTCGAAAATTAGGCTCCTGTATTCTCTTCCCCCTCCCTCCATGCAAAGCATTTGCAAAAGCAAATGGAGGACGAACCTGTGCCACTGTTTTCTTTTGTGCATTAATTTTCCTTTTCGAAAAAGATCGTACCTTCAAGAGCTTGGGCTTGTGTGATCAAATTGGCAGATGCCTGTTCTCATTGTGTTGGAAAAACAATCTTCCAATACCTTCAAGAACCTATGCTATTGCACAGGGGGGCATAACTTGTCGAACCCAAATCCCAAAAAATATTTCAAATCCTAAATCTGATAAATTAATGTATGTATTTTTCTTTTTCTTTTTTCGTGTAAAATTCTACAGGCATGATTTTTTAAGAAAAAGCTTGTATTTTTCTGAAAGGAACTTGGATCTTATTGGTACACCTCTGGGCTTCACAGTGGTTTAATCCTTACTTTTTCATTTTGATTATTTTTAAAGTTATTTATTTATCTATTTATTTATTTTGGGTGAATATGGCAATGAATGAATGGAGTGATGAAGCTAAAATGTTGATTCGTAGTCTTTGGCTCAAGTGTGTAGATTTCTGCTGCAGCTGCCATGTCAAATATGGGCTTGTTTGAGGCTGAGATGAGTATTGATGCATTTCAGCTGTTGGGCGTGATTGAAAACCGGTACCAAACACAATATTTTCTAGTACTAGGAGTTAGAACATCCTGCTTCCTAGGGAGAAGGTGCTTTCAAGATACTGACTAACAACAAATGCCCTTGGTGTTGGAGCTTCTTTCCAATTTCCATTCTCTTCATCATTTTCAATGTTGGACTCATGCACCTACTATTTACAATCTCTCTAAGTTGAACTTCTTAAGAACCATCTCTTCACCATTCAAGTTTGATTAGCAGCATCCGCTCAAGAAAATCAGTTCAGTGTTCATGTAGAACTAAATAAAATGGCAATGCTCCTACTGGGGCTAAATTGTTACCTAAATGTATATTTAATTACTCCAAAAAAATAAAGTAGGGATGTTGAATACCTTGAAGAGAGTTTCTGCATCTCGCACCTCCAGGAACATATTGAGCACAGTTATCTATTTGTCAGGTGTTTTTGTCTGTTTATGTCCAAGCAACTATTCCTTCGAAACTCGATGCACACAAACGCACAAATGTGCACTCATACATGCACACACGTGAGTGCACACACACACACAGCAAATCTTAACGCTTCACATGTTGAAACTAAGTGAGAGATTGCACAATTATGACCATAAAAGCCTCAGCTAGCTTCCTGCCTGCTTAAGGCAGGAGTTCACTAAAAGAAAAATGCAAAACAAATGAATAGTAAATACCTCAAGAGAGAGGGAAGATCCAACCTGACATGAAGAAGCACATTTTCTTCTCGAAATCATATGCTATTTGTATCCATTACAAGTTTCAGATCTGCTCTAATGGCTTAACTAAAATTTTCCTGTTCTTTCTCACCAGCTAACCAGTCGTGCATGTTCTTTTCTTACTCCTCTGTTGTAACATCCATACTCCTTCCTAACCAGATCCCCTAAAGTAGAATCCAACCATACCATCCTTTTCTCATCTCTGTAATATTACATAGTGTGGTTCCAAGACAACTGGCAGACCCATGTTCAATCTGCCTCTCAAACATAGATAGTAAAAAAGAAAAACAAAGAGAAAAAAGTTTACAAGCAATAATTTCCATCACCCTATTCAAACATTGTGTAATGAAGAAGGTGGTCCTGCGTTCTCCCCCACCTAAATCCATCTCCCCCTATTCGCTAACGTGGGACATAAATAAGCCAAAAATCACAAACCGAGGAAGGAACATTGCTTTCTCGCATGCTCTGGAATCAACCTGACCAGGATTTCCGAAGGCACCCCCTTCAACTCTGATACGACATTGTTGCAATCACCATCATCAGCATTATCATCACCACACAGAATCACCGTTAGCACCATCAATAGCAGTGTTCTTAGTGCCATAATCATTATTATTGTCTATGAATTAACAGCTATGGGAGAAAATAAAATAAAAAATAAGAAAGATATTAGAATTTGATTAACATACCTTGTGGCTTGAAGTTAAAAAGAGGGGGAAGCGGCCGCCCATTAGGCAAACGAGTATTAGGATCTCGGAGCTCATCAAAAAATGGATGAACGCATGCATCTAACTGTACTCCGTTTTAAAGGAAAGCATTAAAATGAGATCAGAAAGATTGATATAATAGGGCCATTGAGAAAAACAAATGTGTGAAAGAATAGAATAGAAATCTATTAATATTTGATCTTGTAGTTCCCAGAGGAGATAAAACTTACAGCTGAGCAGCGTAAATTTGGGGAGTATTGGAGGAGCCTAGAGACAAGGTCTACTGCCTCTGCTGGCATGCGCCTATGGAATATCTATTATGAATTTGACATAATCACATGAAAAATTAGTAGGAAAATTTTTGAGAAAAAAAAAAAACATGAGAGAACAAAAAAAACGAAAAAAAAAAAGAAAAAAAAAAAAAAATATATATATATATATATATATAGGGGAAATGTATACTATGAGACCATCTATTTTTGGTCAAGAAGGAAACAATCATCTCTAGCCCTTCGATGTGAAATTTGGACATCAAGAACAATGCACAAAGTCCGAAAAAAATTCTATTGAACATTGTGCATAATCAAAGGGACACCCTTAGCCATTGATTCCACATTTGATGGCTAAGAATAAATATGACCTCCTTGTGTCAAAAGTAAATGGTCTCATCTTTCACTTCTCAATGACAGAGAGGACAATGGATAGAGATAGACTGTGCCAGAAAAGGGGGGTCCCAAGGGCGGTGGGGACTCTTAGAGAGAAAGAGCTAGATGTGATACCTTGTGCCAGGGATGTGCTTTAATTTGGGGGAATTTGAACTCTGTATAGTTCGGATTCATGCATTTGATTTCCTCTCTTGTTGGAGTGCCTAAAACCTGTAATGGTACAAATAGGCATGGATGATAAAAGGGATGAGGAAGCTAACGACATAGCAAGAATGCACATCACAATCATAACTACGATAACCGCATTCGACTAATCACAATATAGAAAACATCATATTACCTTTATAATCTCTACAAGTTGGTCTACACCACTTTCACCAGGAAAGAGAGGCTGTCAAAGTTCATCGTTAATAAATGCAACCATAAAATTTCGTCATATATGATTCTTAAAGCAGTGACATAAGCATAATGAAATCAATAGCAAAAATGCACCTGTCCAAGCAGGAGTTCAGCCAAAACACAACCAGTTGACCAGATGTCAATCGCTGAGGTGTACTCGGTGGCTCCAAATATCAGTTCCGGAGCTCTATAATATCTAGAACAAATATATGATATATTTGGCTCCCCTTTCACCTGCCAATCAGAATTTATAAATCATCAAAACCAGAAACTTGAGTTTTTGCAGTTACAAGGAAATTGATTCTGCAGCAAGCAAAACCCACCAAAACTTTTGCACTTCCAAAGTCACAGAGCTTGAGCTGGTGTGTATGAGGGTTGACCTGTAAACAGGAACGTCACTAAGCGAGACAGGGAAAATGTGATAAAGTGGAAAAGTAAAAATACCAACATTGCAAAAATAAACAAATAAATAAATAATAGAAATGAAAAACAACAAACTCCTAAAAATTGTACACATGTGGAATTCGAACAGTATTACTTAACAAGTAAATGTGCAAGTAAAGGATTTCTTTAAAAAAAAAAAAAAAAAAAAAACTATGTGCATACAAATGATCAAGTAAAACGAATTTCTCTTGAGATTCTTCATTAGGTTCTTCAACATTTAGAATATCAAAATTCTCATGCAAGTATATCTACCACATAGAACAGAAAAGTGAAAAACACAAAATACAGCTAAATACTAATAAAGTCTGTGCACGTGTATACAAGTTTCTTACTGCCAGTATGGCAGTTCTCGAGTACAAGGACTCCCAAAAGCAAAAAGAAAAGCATAAAAGCCACACGGAATTCTAATCCTATAATTATTATTGGAATATAGTCTACAAGCATTTCTCATAAGGTAAGTAAAATGAGAATTACTAATGTTTTACAAATGGATGAAGCAGCCAGGCCCCTTCTTATAGCTCTCCAAAATCTAGAGATAGAGGCATATGCCGAATTTAGTATAGTGAGGATCACAACAAAATCCACATTAAACTCTTTTAATTGAATTCAAAACAACTCCTTTATAATAGGTAATTTCTATTTTTAGAAAAAAGGCACCATTTCATTTCATAAACTTCTACATATTTAAGTCTCCTAATTCCTAACGTAAGCTTGCACAACATACCAGGAGGTTTTGAGGCTTGATGTCTCTGTGACACACACCTATACTTCCATGAATATATGCCAGTGCCCTACAAATCTGCCACATGTCAAAAGAAAAGTACTTCAGGCCACCATACCAAGACATGGTTGCTAACAAGGAAAGCAAGAACAATCAAATTTCAAGGCAGAATATTGTGCAGATACGGTCCAAATAAGAATAATCAACAAGTTATTGGTGTAATCCACACGAATGTTACACAATCTTTCCACCAAATATAATTTCATCAAGATTTCATTGGTGCAATCCACAAGAATGATACACAATCTATCCACCGAATACAATTTCATCAAGATTTCTCAAAGAGGAAATGAGCAAAACAAACATGATGCAAACTTCTCTAACAAGTATATGCTTGAGTACTAACAAAAAAAATTATAGAACATATAAACAATTGTAAGACAATCAATACCATAAAACATCACACACAAGGATAGAAACACATACATATCTCACATTTTATACAGATGAGTATACACACTCCCAAAACAATGAGAAGTATACTCTGCATAAATTTTCAGCACATGTTAGACTTCCCACCGAGAGAAACCAAAGTAGCAAAAAGTTCATCTCAGTAAATGGCTCACATCTAGAATTCATTTAATGGGAAGGGTAAGAACAAACAAAGCAATTTGCTTTCAAGGAATCAAACTTCCAGAACCCCCAATTTATGCTTAATAAAGTGATACTTTAACAGTCATGATGGTACATCATGATTGTCATATCAGTGAATGAATAAGCCAGTAACTCCATTCAAATAGAAAGATTTATTGGTTTTCCCAACAAGCACAAATCCCCAGGAACAAAGTCATAGCAGAACTAGTATCAGATGATCCTACCTGATAAGTATACAACTTCACATAAATCATAGGCATCCGTTGGTTCACCCTACTATAGTGCTTAAGTACACGGTGAACTGTCTCAGGAACATATTCAAGAACCAAGTTGAGATAGAGCTCATCCTTCTCGGTTGTTGAAAAGAAACAGTGTTTCAGTGAAACAACATTAGGGTGATCCAGAAGGCGCATGGTTTGCAGTTCACGATTCTTGTACCTCTTATCCTGAAGGACTTTCTTGATTGCTACAGTTTCACCAGATTCCAGGCACTTAGCCTACGAAACAGCAATAAGCAGTGGGAAAATTAGCCAAAAGTCCACATCATAGCCTGTAAAACAACTATAAGGAAGTGGAGAAACCACCATTATTGTCAGTAAATCACACATGATTGATGGAAATACGGATGAAACCTAACCTGGAACACAATCCCGAAGGATCCATGTCCAACAACACGCTCTGCCATATAGCTTATAGTCTGAAAAAAAAAAAGATGAGAAGCAAGCATTAGAGGATCCATGCGAGCAAAAAATAACACAAGAAAAACCATCTCAATTTATTACTTTAAAACCAGCTATGTACTCAAGTGGTATGAGTTTTTCAACTGCTGCTCAAAGAAGAAATTGGTAGAAGTCATGTATTGCCAATTCCCTGAGAAATTGGAGGAAGCTAAACTTTTCAAGATTCTTAGAACGAAAGAGGAACCTCAATGAAGACATACCTGCTTGGGCTGACCATTTCTACCACCAATAGTGGTAACAATGATGTGACCTGTCTCGGTTCCATTCCCATCTACCACTGTTGCTTCCACTTCCTAAATAAACCATATCCTATGATGCATTAGCATTAAACAAAATATGGACTTAAATTTAAAGCCCAGTGAATAAAAGGCATCCACCTTGTCGTCCCTTATCTTCATATCATTCATCTCTTCTGGTAATTTATCAACACCCATGGTGCTTCCACTCAATTCTCTAAACCCCGTTGCAGGGACAACACTCACAGAGGCCATGATGCATCCAAAGGCTTTAGAAAATCACCTCCCACGAGAAATAAGACTGAAAACTCTACCTGAGTAATACAAGGAACATTAAAAACGGCCATACAGATTATTAGTACTATTATAACCAAGTCTTAAGTAAACATATAACTCCAAAAAGAATGGCTCTATTAATAACATCTAGCAAGCAGACCAGATTCTGCAGAAACTACTTTCTGTTTTTCTTTTCTCTTTTTGCCAAAAGATGAGAATACTGTCTATTTACTCCCTCACGTAAAACACTACCTAGGATTCATATTAGGATCCCAGATTTTGCGGATATAATCTCTTCCCATAGATTAAACTCAATAAAAAAAATTTCCTAATTGCACCCTCTACGCACAAGAAAAAATAACGTCTCAAGATCAAATAAAGACCATCCAAGTTTTAAGGGGTGCGATCTAAGTGTTAGAAAACTCAAATTAAAGATTTTATCTTTTGAGAATAATCATCTAGTGATTCTTAGGTGGTTCCCAAATTTTCAAATTGAAAAAATCCTCCCAAGTAAGTCTTTGGACCGAGGGAGTAAATGTAAACTATGCTCCCACAGGAGTATGGTCCACATGGCCTTTTTCTTTCAACCAATAATTAAGGGCCTCAGTCCTATTTCCTTCCTATTCAGCTCAATTTAACATCTGAAACATTTCTTATCAAATCAATCACTCAGTTGGATGCTGGATTCAGAATAGAGAACCACAGTTAAAGCTCTGTGTAGATGAAACGTGAACAAATACAAATTCATGATTTTCCAAATAAAAATTTAAAATGCAAATAAACTGGTAAACAAATACAAAGCTCAAGAATGTTCAATTCAGGCAAGGACAACACAAATATCCATTGCAGTTCGTTACTTTTAAGATTCAAATGTTTAATAGTTAACACATATTTAAACATGGGAAACAGGATCGTCATTGCAAAAGGAAAACGTTTGCCAGGCAAGCTGGCACAAAAGCTAACAAAAATCACTCGTTATATCTGATCAATCAAATTTGCTTTATATCTATCTCTTCGTCTATGTGTGTCAATGTGTGTGTGTTTGCAAAAATAGTCAATAAAATTATTCTTGCATAGAAAATATAGAGAAAAAAATCTAATTCCTTAACAGCCCAGGATGAGGCGAAATTATGCATTCTCCTGATCTATAATGAATGAACATAGCACCATAGAACCAAAAAAGTACCATCTATTTTGAATGGAATCTCATAACAATGAAGTCACCTATATTGAAACAAGGAAAACTCATCAAGTTACCAAATATGGCTCATTGTAAAGGAATTTCAGAATCATGTGATCCCGAGATAAATAGAACCCCAACAACTGCACCACGTATTCTAGGCGGCAAGTTCCCTTATTAAGAATTTTCTTTTGCCATTTTTTTTTTGAGATCCTATAACCATTATATGGGCCTTTTCCATTTATTAAGAATTTTCTTTTGGCATTTTTTTTTTGAGATCCTATAACCATTATTTGGGCTTTTTCCATTTATAAAGAGAGTTTTCAAGCTCCCCATCAATTGCCACATAATTGTAAAGAAACTAGATAAATCAGAGATCAAAACAGATAAAACCCAAAGAAAATGAGGCAATAAAACCCAGTAGATTCCCCAAATAAGAAAAGGAGGAATCGCGCAACATTCTGATCCATGAAGACACAGTAAGAATGCTGATTGATGACAAATTCTGGAGAGAGAAATTACCAGCGAAAAGGGCCTTGATCACTCCTTGATCTTCTTCTTCCACTTACCTGAAAATGCAGATGAGAGAATGAAACCCTAACCCTAGAAAGCATGATCATCATCTCCCCCTCCCTCTTTCTTCGGCGTGGTCGCTCTTTAGGGGAAAAAAAGCTCTTTATCAGCGCCCTCGGTCAAAATCCTTAATTATTTGTTTTCAGAAAATTAGCAGGAGCCCCTCACTTTTGCTTCAATGCCGATAAGATCCCATATTTTTTAGATGTTTAGTGGACACGTTTTTTACGAGTGGGCATACTCATATCTAGATATGCGCCCATGGATTTTGATCCTAATTTTTTAGAATAAATAATCTTAATTTTTTAGAATAAATAATCTTTGTGAGTAATGATCCGCCGTCGCACATCTATGTATAGAACTTCAAAAGGTCATTATTAAATTTAGTATAAATCTCTAGAAAAGTTATCATACGAGTATGGGATTTGATTTTTTCTAAAGATCTATTCCAAATTTAATGGTGATTCTTTGAAGTCCTATACACAAAAATGATAGATTTTTTAGACGCATCTGTAATTCTACATTATAAAGTAAGATCTTTATATAATTTTTTTCCTTTACAAAATAAATTTTAACTAGTAATTTTGTTTTTCCGATAGGACTAATACTTTTTCATGGACGATCAATCTGTGATGCCTCAAAGGCACAATACAACCTTGCATCCCCTAACACACAAATCACCTTTCTTTTAGATTACCCTTGATTATTGGCTTGCCATAGATACCCCTAAGACTAGAGAATGGGGTTGGGGCATAGGTGGTTAGGGAGGCACATGCGACAATATAATGTCCTACCCTCCATTCCCATAGTTAACATATCAAAAAATAAAAAGTGCGGTCAAATTAGAGCCCACCTTTAAATAGCGTCGAGAAAATATAGTTTTAATACTATAAATCTTTGTGATAGCTTTAAAATATACTTTTATCTTTATTTATAAAGTTTAAATCTTTAAAAATAATGTAGATCGATAGATCTATGAAAATCTTGAAAATTGACGATTCAAAAATTTATTATAAAATATACTATTTTCAATACTTGAAATTTATTTTTTCCTCATTTTCTTCTTGATGTCAAGATGATCAATTTGAGGATTTTTAAGCATCAAAACAATCTCTTCTAGTGAAATTTTTGAGTTAAGCTCTAATTTGATTGTTTATAGCCTCAGCTCTATATAAACTTTTCTTAAAAATATATACCCCATGACCAGTAATATTCCTAAGATATATTGTGCTCGATAATCATTATATTTTCAAAGTTTGTCAGAAAATGGAAAAAATTCATGTGTTTTAGGATGGAGAAAATATGAATAGGTAACAGAAGTCTAGCAAGCATTGGTATCTAGATTGACCACTTAATAAGGGCAGATCAATTGAAACCAATATGATCCTTGAATAAGTTAGCCCAATTTTAAAATATACTAAATATAAAAATTTAGAGATATTTTATATTAAAAAAATTTAAGAAACTTTGTTTAACCACTCTAACCAGATAAAATAATCACCAAATCTAATTTTTGTTTAAACCAAACTAACCAAGGCAACAATCAATTATCAGATTGGACAAATTGGAACCAGCCGATCTAGTCTATGGTCTTGATGAAACTTGTTCGACATTGGATGGATGATTTGTGGATTTAATGGCAATAAAACTTTCCAACCTAGTAAAAGCTCATCATACCTTCCATGTCCACAATTTGTTTTACTTAGAAACTGTAGTTTTTCTTTTGTGGGGTATATTGTTCAGCGGTGAAAATCAAACTTGCCATGGAACATTGTTACTACATTTGTTTAGGGGTGGCAATGGACCCTGACCCGATGTCCATACCCAACCTGGGTCCGGGTATGGATCCAAGAATTGGTCCCAATGGGTCGCGTTCAGGTCCAAATATTGGATCCGGACACCATTCAGGTCTGGGTCCGGGTCCAGGTCTAGCTCCATGTCGATATAAACCCAAAACAAATAGTGTTATCATATAAATAATATTTAATATATAAATATTTACTTAAGGTTTAAGAAATATAACTATATACTTTAGCTATAATATTTTATATTTAACATAACATTTAAATATATTAAATTTTATTTTTTTAAATCAGATCCAATCGGGTCCCGGTCCAGACAGGCCCGGACCCGACCAGTTACCACCATACGTGTGAGTCCGGACAAAGACCAAGTCCCATAGGTTCTTAGTACTCATAAATTGTTAACTAGGCGACGTACACTGAGGGCAGAAGGGTAAATTTCAGTGATTTGGGTTGGTAATGGATGTCGTTTGGGTTGATGGAAAAAGGTATGGGCAATGTGCCCCTTTACCTTTTTCGGGGACCCTCGTCTTTTGACCGTTCAACGGTCTTTTTACATCAGTTTTAAAAATCATTATTTACAAAAAAAAATATTTGGGTGTGGGAATATTCCCCTACTCTTTGCCGCGCTCAAAGCGGACCTCAGCCCTTTTATTAAACCCAGTTTAATAAACAAGTTTTGTTTTGTTTTTGTTGGAGAGAGAAGTCTGCAACTTCCCCGCCGGCCGGCAGGCCGCCGGAGACAGCCTGGTGTGTCCACGTTCGCAAATTTACTATTATACCCTTTTTAAGTGGAAAAATATCAAATAAGGTTTCTCAATTATATTGGGACATTTTTTGTGGTTGGAAATTCCTTGCTTGACAAATACATGTACAAAGGAAACTACTAATAGCAATTGAATGATATATATCTAATTTATTTTTGTGTCGTGAAATGTTTTTGGATGTTTTAGCCTCTTATTTGAAGGGAGCTGATCCAATTTTATGAGTCATGGTTCTATTGAGATCATAGTTTGAAAAACCATGTCTGGATCGAGAATCACCAATCAGGGTTAGAATCACTAGAAGGGACATCTATGTCTCTTAGAATTTGTTGATATTAATGTCTTTTTTTTTTTTTTTTTTTTTACAAATTTTCTACCAGTTTAGCCTATCAAGATTGTCAATTCGATTGATCCAATCGACAACATCGGCATGCAAATCATTGCTCAATTTCCCGGTTTTAAAACATTGTTTGAGATTCATACACTACTTGAGATTCATCTAACTAAATGGACACCAAAATTTTAAATTAAAGAAAAATATCCTAAGTATTTTGCCCGAGGGAGTAAATGTATAATATATGCTCCCACGAAATCATAGTATACACCCTCTTAGTTTAGTTTATAGAAGGGTGTAACATCCATGTGGGTGAGGTTATTTTTGGTATAAAAATGGGGGAAGGGTTCAACATTTTGACCCCCTCTAATTTGGAGGCCGTGATGCCCTTTCAACATGTGTTGGAAGACATTATCTTTACTTTATTCAAAAGTAATCTCTCTCTCTCTCTCTCTCCGATCATGCGTTGTGTGGTTTCACAGTACTGTTAGGCAATGGGATCTTATACTATAAGCTAGTTTAACCTATTGTAAAACACGATGTTTTTTAAATCTGTTTAGAAATCCGAGTTTTTCAAAAGATCTTTTTTTTTTCACATAACCGATGTAACTCCGTGTTTTACCTTTTTTCAAAAAAAAAATTTTAAAAAATTGGAAAATCATCATGAATGGAAAATATTTTTATGCTTCCCCTAAAGCATAGAAGTTCTATCATCTTCCTACCATTCAGCCATCCAATTTTGATCAAGATAGCCACTCACCGTTAGATCTTAGATCCGACGTCTCAAAGTATTTTATTTTTAATTTTTTTATACAAATTGTATGAATATCAAAGTTGGTACATGTCATCTCCTCATTGGGGTACACCTATAAAAAATATTAAAAATAATTTTTTGATAAAATATAATGGCCAAAATACCTCTTGAAAATTTCAAAGGCATTTTGGCCATTTTATTTATTGAAAATATTTTTTTAATATTTTTCGCTAGTGGGAGCTTAATAGAGGAATGGATATCCAAATTTTGGTATCAAAATAGTTTATAGAAAACAATTTTAAAATAAAATAGTATAGAGATATGACATTGTGATTGTAGCAATCTTAGCCCTCCATTCAGAATGGAGGGTTGGATAAAGGGGACGATAGAACTTCTATGCTGTAGGAGGAACATAAAAAGCTTGCCCATCACAAATATATCTTAATTTATCTTTAACTTTCATGAATCTCACTCGCACTCTTTTTTTTCAATTTTGAACATTTTTTTACAAAAATAGCCTTCACGGTAATCGTATTACCATGAAGCACAATTACGTGCTTAAAGTACTGTAAAAAATAAAAATGTTATACCACATTTTAAGTACTGTAAAAATTAACCCATGTTATACGGTATTTTAAATACCGTACAAAATAAGAGAAAATATTTAGAGAGAGAAATAAGAGATAAAAAAAATTAGAGAGAGAAATAAGAGAAAAAAAATTAGAGAAAAAAAAAGAGATAAAAAAAATTAGAGAGAGAAATAAGAGATAAAAAAATTAGAGAGAGAATAATAGATAAATATTAAAAAGATTTTGAGAGAGAAATAAGAGATAAACATAAAAAAATTTAAAGAGATGAAAGAGATAAATATGAATAGGAGAAAAGAGTTTACGACATTTTGAATGCCGTATAACATGGGTTGGTTTTTACAATAATTAAAATGTCATATAACATAGGTTAATTTTTACGATACTTAAAATACCGTATAACATGGATTAGTTTTTACGGTACTTAAAATGAGGTATAACATGGATTAGTTTTTACGGCTGCACGGTAATACGACTATCGTGAAGGTTATTTTGTTAAAAAAAAAAGCCCAAAATTGAAAAAAAATGGTGTGGGTGAGGTTTATAAAAATTAAGGGTTTTTTTTTCTAAATAGATAAAAATTAAGGTATATTTGTCATAATTTCCCAAAAAACTTCATCCCTGTAACTTTATTTATTCATTAACTTAATATTACTAAATTTTTATTTAAAGATAAGCAAAGTAATAGTAGGAATAAATTAAGAATCTTGACTTAAAGTAAAATTCCATAAAACGTTTCACCAATAATTTCCCTTAAAAAAAGTTTACAAAAAAAATTACAAAACAATATATTTCCAAAAAAACAGATAAAAGAACAATCGTATATCTCAAAATGATAGGCAGAGTTAGAAGACTAACCCAACAAAGAATCTTTTTCTTTTTCTTTTTTTCTTTAAACCCAATACATCCTCATAAAGATCATTTTGTGTGAGATTCGAATTTGCTTAAAGATTTTCTATACTAAAGATTTAAGCAGCTAGGATTCAGCGTGAGATTTGAATTTTCTTAAACATTTTCTTGCTTTCTTTATATATATAGCAGTTTGAGTAATTGTATTTTTTTTATTTTTTATTTCATTGGTGTATACAACATAGATATTTGAATGGACTGCTATTTTATGCATTTGGGTATGTATTTTGTTTTAGTTAATTGCAAATACTGAAGGTCTTTTTTTGTGTTTTTGTTTTTTTCAAATAATAATCCTATTTCTTGTTATCTACTAATGTAGGTCTTATATTAACTTTTATAGTACCACTCCATCAAAGACACTAACCACACTAAAACCACACTATCACAAATATCAACCATACATTATCCATAACAATACCACACTATCAAAATCATCATCCATTCCATGAAAAAAATCACCCATAAAAGCACAACAGCATCATCCATATAGTATCGAAGAGAAATATCCATACCATGAAAGACATCAACCATACTCAACAGTACCAACATACAAAATAAAGGTCACTAGATTTTCAGAAATCACTGGGTTTGAAACCAATGCCAATCCGGATAAGAAATCACTAAATTTTCAAACATTGACTAAAACAGAACAGAAAATACAATTAAAAGATCCATGCTTATCGGAATTCATAGATGGTGCCCAATTATATATTACCCACAAACAAAAACAAACCTAATCTCGAAATGCCTTGGTTATTAACTCCTGGTTTTGCGCCTCTTGTCTTGCCAAAGCGTCATGACCTACATTCTTTTCTCCATAGGAATAAATAAGGTCACTTTTTTTACTCTGTTAATGATTTGAACTTCATCCTTGACATAATAAAGACCAGACAGATACATATCACCTTTGCGGCATTTAAGGGCATTCATATAGTCTCTTTCTAAAATTGGCTTTTGATTGGATCTCATTGCCAATTTTGCTCCTTGAACCAGTGATTCAATTTTGCTTCGTTGGCTGTAATAATCTCAATTGGACCTAAATAACTCAACTAAGTTGAGTCATTATGATCACATAATATACCACCAAAACCTACTTATTGAGGATTCTGAATACAACTATCATCAAAATTAAGTTCACATATTCTTTTGATGATAGAAAGATCGATGAAGATGTCGCATACAAAATTAAAGCTGGATGGACGAAGTGGAGATATGCAATTGGAATTTTATGTGATCGCCGCATATACCAATGAAATCAAAGGGCATGTTCTATAGGATAGCGATGAGACCAGCTTTGCTTTTATGGGGCAGAATGTTGGCCAACAAAAACTAATATATCCATAGAATTAGTGTAGCGAAGATGATGATGTTGAAATGGATGAGTGACAAGACAAAAAGGGATAGAATTCGAAATGAACCTATTCGAGAGACTTTAAACGTGACCCTAATAGGAGATAAAAGGAGAGAGAGTAGACTTAAGTGGGTTGACTACGTGCGGCGCCGACCAAATACATCACCTATTAGGAGATGCGAGTTAATTCAAGTGGAATGACTGAAAATGGCATGGAGTAGGGCCAAAAGGACGTGGTTGGAAGTAGTCTGAAAAAATATGTAGACTTATGACCTCACTGAGCTCATAAATCCTCACTATGACTTTTAATAGAGCAAAATGGAGAACTAAAGATTCATGTAATCAACCCCAACTAATTAGAAAAAAAAACTAAAATAATAATAATGATATCCTTTTAAGGGTGGCACCTACCACTGCTTTATCCCTTTCAATCAAACCACCTAAATGAAGAGTCCTTTACATTTTTGGTTCACCTTAGTAGGTAAAGGACCTACATGCCTCTGTAAACCCTTTGATGTTGGTCTTGCTGGGTTTGATGTGAGAGGTCAAGAGCAAGTTGGCAGCATGGGTTGGGAACGGCCATGTTCATCTCTATTGTATGTCGCGTTTGAGTTTTTGTCTTCAAATGATACTTGACGTTGAATATCACGTGGCTCACCTGGTTCAAAATGGATAGAGCCATGTAAAACTTTGATATTATTTTTATTTTTCCTTTTACTTCTTCAAAATTTGAAAGTCTTAAAGTCCTTTAAGAAAACGTACCTTAAGTTAATGGAATTGACCCCGTATTTTTCTATAAGGAAATGTATGCAATAAGACCATCTAGTTTTAGAATAAGGAGATCATTATTGACTGTTTGATGTAAAATCGGCTGGTTGGGGATTTGTTATTGACTAGGCACAATGTCCATAATAAACATTTTCGAATGTTGTGATGCCCTTTAATATATTAAATATCACAGTTAATTCTAAGAATAATTGTTACCTCATTGTACTGAAAGTAATTAGTCGCATAATATATAAATAATTCCATTTCCAACTTTCTTCCTTTTTTTATTTAACATTAATGTGAAAATTTCATTGAAAAAGTATACAAAGAGAATTTATTTTTGATACAAAGAGGTCACAAATACTTTTGTTCTTTACATTTTAAATTTGGATGGTTGTAAGAGTATCATTGACTACTTCGTGACATACTCCAAGCCATCTAATTTTGTATCCAATAATTAGGAATAATTATGATCTCATTGTATAAAGGTAAATATTCTCATAATACAATCCCATTTTCATCTATCTTTTAATAGGATGTACAATTTATTATAAAACAGTTTAAAAAGTCAATAGAGCTACACAAATTCAGAACTTTTTGCAAAAATTTAAAACTTAATAACTATCAAAATTGCATTCTCTATAGGTCAATAGTCTCTCTCTCTACTGGGAATAGGTGCCAAGGTATCTAATGCTGACCTCGCCCTCCGCCATAATCCTTCATATGAATCCCTTAAATAGATTCATATTAGAACAATGATTTCATGCAAACCTTGTGTAGTAATATGATGCAACAACTTCAAAAAACCATCTTATGGCTATTTGTTTGTTCTAAATTTTAAAATATACACTCTTTTCATTCTAATGAACAATTACAAAACATTGAAAACACAACATATAAAGTATTTTTTTAGCCCAATTAACACACGCCGTTCATTTTGGTTAGATGCTTAGATCTAGGCCTTAGAAGAATTTTTTCATTTCCAATTTTTTTGGATGACTTTATTATCATTAGATGAACAATGTTAAAAAGAAAAAAATAATTTTGAGTTTATAAAGGCTAAGATCTTGAAATTCACAAAATGAATGGTCTAGATTCGTTTTTAGAGTGGATTCATTTTGACCATATTTAAGGTTCAAATTGAACTTTTACTTTTGCGATGATTGATTATTGAGATAAAAAGAGAGTGTGTGTAAAATTTGGGGTCATACAAATACCACAAATATGGTTTTTTAGAAGTGTCGTTGCAGTATACTATGATACAACCGTTGCATTGGATCATTGCTCTTCATATTATGAGATAAAGACTTGGCAACAACGTGATTGACAAAGCAATTATGAGAAGGTTCAGAGTACGTTAAAAAGTTCTTCCCTTTTGGACCATCAAGATCCATCTTTAAAAAGAATGGATTGGTAGTGCGGATCATCCACCGCCAATCCCGGTTTAGATCGAATGGATCATCGATTCAAATCATTCTTGAATTGTCTAGATTGGTGATCTAAATAAAATAAAAATTATAATATAGGTTTATGGGGTAGATATTTAGGGGGACCACGGTAAATATTAGGTAAGTTTAGAAAAAAAAAGAAAAAAAAAAGAAAAAAAAAAAGGGGGTTTTAAGGGAACCAGGTCAGAACTCATATCATTCTAGAACTGGTTTAATTCCAACTAATTCTGCATATGGATCAGTGACCTGGATTGAAAATCATCAGGTTTTAAAAAAACTTCTCAAAGTACCTATAATTTTAGCTGGCATAGATTCCCTAACGAACTACCATTAAAATCCCCCCCCCAAGGCAATTCTTCCCTTCTTGATTTTCCTACTTCCACTTTTTTCTCGAGCTCTAATGGAAAACGAACTTTCTTATCAAACAGGACCTTATGAATACTGTGATCCCTATGACCATAGAAAATCACGTGTCATAGGTTTACTACCATATGCTCTACGGATGACCCGCGGTCGTAAGACGCATAGTTCACTCTCTCTCTCCACCATCGATCCATCAATCAAACATGAATCCTGTGACATGGTGAAAGTGGATTATGACAAAGTTGATTACAATCCATATTGACCATAGAACCAGTTGCACCGCTTCATAGTTTGTCCATCAGTTGGATCACAAAATAGGGTTATTTAGGACATAAAAACCGAACCAGTGACGTGGCGTGCAAAACCCACTCTCCCCCATCACCATAAAACCTATTGATCAGACGGTGAAGACCCCCAATATGTTGTACTTTCAGTCTTTCACCATGACCAGATGGATCATAATGTATGTTCCCATGGACCACAATATACGTTTCATGGGGGTACGGTCGATATATAAAGCAATATAAAGGGCATTTCAGAGGAATCTTTCTCTTTTAGCATTGTTTAGTACTGGAGCCCTTCTCCGTACATTTTCTTATGCAGACAGAAGCGAGGGGAGAGTGAAATAACATGGAGGTTACTGAAAAATGTAAGAGAAAGAGAGAGAAAATGCAGATAATTAAAAGTACAGAGGACTCATTGTTCGTTGTTTACTGCATTTACATAGCGTCGCCATTAATACACAGATCGAACTGCATTAAGGAGCAAGTCTCAGAAGCATGTGGACTCAGCTTCATGTCTGTTTCGATGAATTTAGAGGTTGGAGAAACCCTAATTTACTGAAAATGCGAAGTCTTGACCTAAAAAATTTGTCGCCTAGCAATGTAGAGTGCCATTGGAGCAATCACATGCCAGATTTTAGATGTAAATTCTTGTCACTCATGTTAATGGTTTATTGCTTTTATGGTTCAGTGTTTTGAAAGCTACATAATGCTCAACTAATACTTCCATGATATCTTTGTTCAAATTCGCTGTAACTTTGATTATGTGGTTTTTTAGTATAAATGACTGTGAAGCAATGTTCAATGTTGTCCAATATTGGCGGACTTGATGAGTTTGTGCGTTTAACTGATACAACTTTTGCAGTTTCTGGATCTCTGATGTAATTCTTTGCTTGTTTGCTGTTATTTGTTGGTGATCTTGCACTATTTTCTGATTTAATTGGTTTGTTTCTCTCATTTTTTGGGTTGATTTTTTTGTAAGACAATCTGCTTATCCTTTAGTAAAAAATAATAATTTAAATGTCAAGTAGTTGATTGGAGCCCTTGATTTATTCTTGAATATTTACATTAAGTGAGAAATGGTACTTTTGAAGTTCAATTTCCATCAAAGCTGCGATTTTTCTGTGAGTTCCAGGCCAATCTCTGGGAGAACTTTAGCTTGTTCTATATGTCATTGACATGGACTTTCATATAGCCCAGTCATGATCCAGAAACTGGACCCCTTATAAAAAAACATTGGCAAATGCAGTCATGCACTTACATTCAAATGCACACATATGTTATTACAAACTTGTTCTTAGCAAATGATGACAATTATCGCCGCCCAAAAATGACAAACCAAAAGGTAGGGTAATTGTTATGCGATTTGTTTGGTAGAAGTTAACAATCGTCATTACAAATAAAGCAATGTTCTGTGACTCGCCCGAGTCTAAATGGACATGGGTGAGTTCCTCGGCCTCTCGCCCTATGGGCATGGCCGAGGAGGGTGTACACCTATTAAAACTAATGTTTGCCCATTCATTTGGGGTTCGAATTCCTCTAATGCCTCTATTTCCTCTTAAATCCACTCTTTTTTTTAAAAAATTTATATGAATAAGTCAGTCTCTCATAAAAAAAAATCGAAAGATGTGGGTCAATCCCAAGACCTCATGGGAGATGTCCATCACAACAAACCAAAGCGTTGTGTTATGCAACGTGTAAAAAGGGGGTAAGTCTTGTACTATATAGTAAAGTTTTTTGCTTTATTTTTTATCTTTTAAAATGGCCTGGACTCGGGTGAGTTATTTTGGACTCGCCCGAGTAAATCGTCTCGGCCAACGGGCAAGTCCTATGCCGACCCAAGTCCCATCACCTTGAAATAAAGTACTTTGGCAAATCTCGTGTGTGCGTTTGTGTGCATGCTTCTACATGTGCATGTGTGTGCACGTTTGCACGATCCTTCTCCATCCGAAATACTAGAAATTGTAGGGCTTGTGTACTCTGATTGTGTTTTCCATACAAACACTGTGTAAAAATGCATGCTAAACCATCTGTTGTTGACAACAGATTCTTGAGGACGCCTTTATCATACTGTTTGTATGGTGAATGCTATTCATGGTATGCTTTCTTGAAATAATAAGAATCAGAATATAACGCAGTGGATGTAATCATAAGGTTGAATCTGGAAGAGCTTCACTATAAACTAATATGCGAATGGGTATGACTTTTTTTTAGACAGAAAAAAGAAGAAGAAGAAGAAGAAGATGATGAAGATGGGAATGTCCACTACGAGGGGGATTGCACAGGAGTGAATATATGGTTGAGCATAAACCACTTTGAGCTTCATGTGCTAAGCTTATAATTTCTGTAAGGAGTTTTGAGTTATTTGATAGATAAATCCCTAGACGATTGGGTATAGATAACAACACTGGAAACATTAAATCACATTGGGTTGAACATCTTCAGTGTACTTGCTTTCACATTGGGTTTAACATCTTCAATGTACTTGTTTGGGTCACTCATGTTGGATTTGGTGCTATCCAAAATCACCAACATATGGAAATCCCATATTATGTGGGATTGATATATTCTCATATTATGTGGGGTTGAAATATTTCTATATTATGTGGGATTGAGATTGATATTTGATAAGTTTTCTAAAGGAAATATAAATCCAAAGAGGATTAGGACTCTTGGATATATCTATTAGTCTTTTGAGATATATGTAACATCAATAAGAAGTTTCCTACTTAGTATGGACTCCTAATCTTATATGTATGGGGATGAAAGTGTGTAGAATTTGGTGTGCCCAATTTTGGTCACCAAATGGGAATTGTGGTTTTCTAGAGAGAGAGGGAGGCAAAGCCTCTTGTGCATAAGATGCAATTTCTTCTTAGAGAAGAGAGCTTCCTATGAAGAGAAACATTGATGGTGCCTCCTGCAGAGTGAGATGTTGGTTTCTTGTAGAGAAGCGGTTCCCATGGAGATTTTGGGTTGTTTCCCCTTTTAGTGAGATGAAGTCTCGTTTGCTCTCAAAATTGTTCTCTTCCTAGACAGTGGTCTAGTTATGGAATAGAGATGAGAGATCGGCATGGTGCCGTTTGGGAAAGTAGATTTAAGAGGGTTTGCTCTACTGTATTTTTGTCGAGGTTTGTTCTAAAATCTTTGATTTAACTTTCATTGGTATAGTGGATTTCTATTTTCCGTGCCTGTGGATGTTAGCCCTTTTGGGGTGAACAACGTAAATCTTTGTATTCTTGTTGTATGTGTTTCATGCTTTATTTCTCATACTTTATTTGTCAAATATTAACCCATCGGGTTTAGCGCTTCCGCGCACAACGAGTGGTATCAGACCACAATAACTCATACCTCCAAAATTTTCTTATGAGAATATTTGTGTTAGTGACCATATATTCTTCTCATTAATAATGATTCAGTTACACCTTTATCACAAAACAAGAATACAGAAAGGAAACTCCTACTCTTAAGATACTTGGGTGCATATCGCTATTGATATAATATCTTTTTTTTTGAGAAAAAACATCTTCAATTCCTCTCATCAGGGGTAGGTAACGGGTCGGGTCGACCCCACAATCTGACAGGTTGACCCAAAGAGAATGGTTATGTAGAGGGATTCGAACCCACAACCTAGTGAACAATAGATATAATATATTTTCATGTTTATATGGCATTCAGCTTCTTGCAATTGAGCTCCTTATTTTAATGGTGTCAAATAAATGTGAAACAACAATTTTAGAAAGAATATAATGATCATGTTCTCATATCATAAATCATCATCATCCGAGCCTTATTCCAATTATTTGGAGTCGGCTCTATGAATATTGCCGCCATTCTGCTCTAACAAGGGCTATAACCTCAGTCAGACTATAATGCGCTATATTTTTCTTACTACTTCCATCTATGTTCTTTAGGGCCTTCCTTTTACCTTTTTAGAGCCTTCCACTTGAACCAAATCTCCCCTCTTAACTGGTGTTATTCATGCTGCACATGACTGAACCACCTAAGTCTACTTTCCCTCATTTTATCGCCTAAGTTCCTTCGGATGTATTTGTTCCGAATTCTATCCATCCTTATCTTGCCACTTATCCGTCTCAACATCTTCATCTCAGCTATACTCATTCTATGGACATATGGTTTTTTGAGTGCCCAACATTCCGTCCCATAAACTTGTTCTTGCCTATTTGTTTTTCCATAATCTTGTGGCATACTTAAATTAGCACGCTACTTTATATCTTTATTGTAATGGTATTCACCTTGTCTTTGACTTAGTCTTTAGATTTGATTCTACCCAAATGCAAATTGCTATTTAACTGTTGGACAGGTTGATTGTATTCCCTCTATTGAGAATGGGGAATTATTGCTTAGAAATGCTTCAGTCTTTGACCGAGGTAAGCATCTTGGTGGTGATTGGTTTTGCATTTGAGTTCGCAAGAATGGAAAAGATGCCACAAGATATTTGAGAATGAAGAAGTGGACTGGAGGTACTTTAATTGTCATCTTGGCTTTAGTCTTGGTACTGAGATATAGTCTTATGGAATCACCTCCTCAAAATGATTCACCATCCACTTTCTTTAAGAACCTCTCCAAGGAGAGTCCTCCGATGAAAGCACATAACATTGACAATCGTTCTAAACCTATGGAAAGAGTCAGTCATGCGAAGAAACCTCATATTGTCAATCTTGAAGGGATTGATTACTTATTCTCCTCAGACAATATCTCTGAAAAGGAGTCCATGGTAAAAATCACATGGGCCCAAATGCGTTACTTGATTTCCAGATCGGACGCTTTACCTGGAACTGCTGAAGGGGTCAAAGAAGCTGCCATTGCATGGAAGGATCTGGTTGCCACCATTGAAGAGGACAAGCTTTCAAAGATAGTAAATGGGAGCAAAGTTAGGAACGGTTCATATGATTCAAGTTGCCCTTTTTCTATAGCTGCAACAGATGTGTCCGAATCACAAACTAGAACTCTTTTCCAGATTCCTTGTGGGCTTGTTCAGGATTCTTCAATCACAGTGGTTGGTATTCCAATTGGACTTCTTAACTTTAAGATTCAACTTATTGGCCTAAAAGCTTCAGATGGGCCAGATCCACCTGTTATATTAGATTACAATGTACATTTACAAGGGGATAACTTGACAGAGGAACCAGTCATTATTCAGAATACATGGAGTTCAATACTCAAGTTGGGTAAAGAGGAAAGATGTCCTGCTCCTGCTTCCTCAAATAACGTGAAAGGTATTTTTCTTAAGAATAATATTTATACTGTGATGTTGTTTTTCTGAAAATCAGAAAACTTATTTGTGCAAATGGTGCCTTGTATCTATTTTGTTTTATCTTTCAGGCATCCCTCTTATTTCATCTAGTTGTTGAAAGTGTGCAGTTTTTGTTAGCCTTGACCTGAAATTTAGTTGTAGGTAGTAGGAGAAGGGGGTTAAACTTAAAATACAATGCACTCAAGTTTGAACTACAGATACACATTATGTTCCACAGGTCAACAAATTGAAATAATATACTGATGGAAAAATCTAGTTTCTTGTCGAAATCCACAGAGAGAAACCATATAAGATCAATAGCTTTATCCTCTGAAATTTGATAATCCAGAAATTTGCCCGAGGTTGATGAGCCGTACCCTACACTTCGTTCTTGAGTTGCATGGATCAAAATACTGTTAATTTCAAGAATATCCTGTAAATGCAGCTTTTTTAATCGTTGTTTAGATATTGCTTGGTGCTCAATTGTGCTCCATGGATATGCTTGGCTCAGTGGATGATGGCTTTATTTGTCGTATTTAACCCAGATTTTCCAGTCGAGGATATTGTAAGTGTGTGAGTTTATGCTGAACATTCTTTTTAAAGAATGTTTCATATCAAAAGAGGGCATTTGGGATTCCATCATTTCTTATTTTTATGTGTAAATAGTTCATTATATTGATGTAGTCTACATACGATTCTGTAACAGCTGGCTGAAGGCTCATGTGGTATATTACACCACCCTTGTTGGGCATACTTGGTGTTGCTTTTTTTAGTTAACTTGAAATATTATGGCTGTCAGGCACAAGTTCTATTGAAGGTTAAAAAGTAATCCAATTGAAATACTGGATCGACCACTACTATTGACGTTGTTAAAAATGTGGTACTGGTAATACACCAATACCAGAGGACTTGGCATTTCCAAAGTCATATGGAAAAGAAATAGACTACTATTAAATGTAGAAAATCACTTCCACATTTCCTTTTGCAGAGGAGATGGTGGACATGAGATGACACGGTGGTGGGGAGTTTGGGCAATTGGTAAGGTTAGAACTGGTGTCTGTTACACTCATCTTTCCTCAAAATTTTAGAGCAGATGATGCAAAGTAGAAAGTTAACAAATATGAAATGAAAGTTGTGAAGCCAAGAACTTCATACTATCTCATCAAACACTAAGATATACATCATTTTGTAAACTAGCTACTATCTCACTCATTGTTTTTGTTGCACTTATATGTTTCACGCTTGGGAACATCTCCTTGAGGTCTCTGATTTCGCCCTTGTTATGCTTCAGACAAGGTCGACGGACTTGGTCCTTGTAATGAGCAAGTTGGCAGAATTTCTACGCAAGAGAAATCTAGTGGGAAACAGCCTCACATTCCAAAGTGGTTCAATGCTTCAAGGGGAAGCACAGATAGAAAATTTTCCTTTCCATTTGTTGAAGGACATCCGTTTACTGCAACTCTGTGGGTTGGTATGGAGGGGTTCCACATGACTGTTGATGGGAAGCATGTCACATCTTTTCCTTACAGGGAGGTAATCAATTATATAACTTATATTAAGAAGAGCCTTGATTTTCATGGATGGGCTAGAAAGATAGTGGAAAGATATTGCTAACAAATGACATTGATAACTTCAATCTTTTCTTTCATGTCAACACAGAGCCTGGAACCATGGTTAGTTAGTGGAGTGAGATTAGCCGGTGATTTGCGACTCCTATCTGCTCTTGCCAATGGTCTCCCAATATCTGAAGATATAGCTCTTGTTCCTGACTTGGAGAAGCTCAAAGCTCCTCCTCTCTCCAAGAAAAGACTTGTGATGCTGGCTGGAGTTTTCTCAACGGGGAATAATTTTGAGCGTCGAATGGCAATAAGGAGGTCCTGGATGCTGTATGATGCTATTCGTTCTGGAAATGTAGCTGTACGTTTCTTTGTTGGTCTGGTGAGTGATCTTGTTGAACTTGTGTTGCTGTGCTTACAACATTGTCTGAAGAAAATTGGAAGTATTGTTTACTGATTGAATGCATGCATGTGATACCTTATTTTGATTTCACTAGTACTTTTTTAAATTTTTACTTCCATGTTAAGTTTTGCGATTCTCGAGCGATTATATGAAGACAGTTTGTAACTTCGTTAGCAGGGGTGCTCAATATGGGCATTGAAGTATGAGAAAAAGTGTCACATCCTGAGGACCATTGAAAATCATACTCCTTAGGTTCTTACCAGTTATTGACATGGACACTAATTGAGAGGGACTGGGACCCACCGAGACCCATTTGTAGGTCACATCTCTCTCCAGCACCTTCCATCGGACTTTGGAAACATTCTTTTCCTGTTTTTAGCTAGAAATAATTTATCATTTAATGTAAATATTAGGAAGAGTTGGCTCAACCCCAACAATTCATAGAATGTGCTTGCAACTTATATCCAAGAGCATGCATAATACGTTTCTTGGGAGTATAAAGACATTTTTAATGCACCCCTGAAAGCTTCCTGTCATTATGGTAGTTTAAAGGTTAACCAATATGGATTCCTGACCTAGTTTTTCCTTCATTCTGCAGCACAAGAACAAGCAAGTCAATATTGAACTCTGGGAAGAGGCCCAAACATATGGTGATATCCAGCTCATGCCTTTTGTTGATTATTACAGCCTCATCACATTAAAAACAATTGCTTTATGCATTTTTGGGGTATGTGAATCATTTTCTACTAAAGATCCAAAATTTGGTTACATATTTTCTAGAGAATCTTGTTTTTCTGGAAAGAAAAATAAAAGATGATTTCTCAAAATGCAATTTTAGCTTGTGGTACTTGGAAGAAATGATATATTTCGAGTAATATTTACAGTGATAAACAATTTTAAAGATATACGAAGGAGAAATTTTCTTATCTTTTAAAATGAAGAAAACTTTTGTCAAATGCACAATTACTAATATAAATATTCTTTTTGCGTCATAATCGACTCTCTAGTAGCCTGAAGTTTGATTGGCTTCCAAATTTGCCCACTTTACATGATAAGCACCCGATTTTAGCCAATCAAATCAAGCAGATCATGTAACTTATTAGATTTATATACATATGCTGACGCACTAGCCAGACCAAGAGCCAATCTCAACACCTCATAGGGGACTGCAAGCGTTTCTTTAAGCTTGCCTCCCACTCTCTCTTTTGTTGCCATTGCTGTAAAGCATTTTACCCTGTGGGGCTGTTGTACAGGGCACCCGTTCCCTGGGCCTGCCTATTTTTGTCGCTACTCTTTACTCATACTTTAACACATATTAATACAAAGTCAACTTACTCAAAAAAAAAAAAACTATATACACATGCATATGTCAATCATGCCTATAAGTATTCATTTTTTTGTGTATTTGCATGTAATGCATAACGACCAGTTAATATTGAAGTTAGTTACCGAGCCGCACAAAAGACTCCAGACCAAATAGAAAGAAGAAGATGATGTGTGTGTGTGTGTAAGATCGATAATTTACTTATAGTTCTGATTCTAGAGTTCATTCCTGTGATTTTTGCAGACAAAAATACTCCAGGCAAAATATATTATGAAAACCGATGATGATGCTTTCGTAAGGATCGATGAAGTTCTCCATAGTCTCAGGGAAAAGAAGGTCACACAAGGCCTTTTGTATGGGCTGATATCCATGGACTCTGAGCCTCACAGGAATAAAGACAGCAAATGGTACATCAGTACTGAGGTAAAAGGGAAAATTCTTGTACTTGGTTGTTCAAAATTTGCAGTCTAAATGGCTTTAGAGTCCTTTGGTTGTGACATGGATTTTGATGAAAAGTATTTGATTTAATTTATTTGTCATTATAAGATATTTGAGATGTGAATGAATTTGCAGGAATGGCCCCATGCTAAGTACCCGCCATGGGCTCATGGTCCCGGTTATATTATCTCCCGGGACATTGCGAAATTCATTGTCCAACGTCACCAATCAAGAAATCTAAATGTATGATTTCTTTCTGCAGTTTTTTTATTGTTCCTTTTATATATTCTGTTTTTAGTAAGATTTTCTCTTAATTATTATTTCATATAGATAAATGGAAATAGTTCAGTGAGTGTTATCTGACAAGAATCTCAGTTTCCAGAGAGGGAGACCCATTACTAGGATTGCATTGTGAGAAAGTTGAGAGAGAGAGAGAGAGAGCTACCCATTACTAGGATTACATTGTGAGAACCTTTTGGTCTACTTCAATTTTTTGTATTTTGCTATGAAAAGCTGTATCCTTCTTATCAATTGTTTCTTTGTTATAATATTATTGTTGTTGTTGTTTTCTGTTGTTTTTTTTTGGGGGGGGGGGTGGTTGAGTGTCTTGGACAGTTTACATTTCTTCTACTTATCGCATTAATAAATGGGCATCTTCTTCTTTTCTAGTATTTGTCTTGCCCAACGTTATACAAGATGGTTTCACTAATGGAAGCCAAGTGTTTGTGCAGCTCTTCAAACTAGAAGATGTTGCTATGGGCATATGGATAGAGGAATTCAAGAAAAGTGGGCAAGAGGTAAATTATATCAACAATTTGCAGTTTCGTAATGCTGGTTGTGAGAGCGATTACATCCTCGCTCATTATCAGGGACCAAGATTAATGCTTTGCCTGTGGCAGAAGCTCCAGCAGGAACACCAGCCTGTATGTTGTGAATAGTGATTCCATTTTTGTGATTTTGTAGCGAACTCTAAAAGTTTTGAAACTCTTGGAAATGTAATTCTATTTTTTCCAACATGCTATTCTGAATTTGAGAGAGAGAGTCATTTCCGGAAATTCAGAGACTTGGTAGTGCGTGAACAACTTTTGGTGGTTTCTCTCATGGAGATATCATGTGGCAGTTATTTAAAGATGTGTCATATAAAACCATTGCATCTTGTTCATTTACTTAGACACATTAATGTGCAGGCATGAACTCCATTTTAGGAGAGAGAATACATTAGCAGCTAGTTATGTTCTATTAGACAATTTATCCTTCTATTAGTCGCATTCTTTTCTTAAAATCCATGTGACCCCAATGTCATTTGACAATTTATGGCATGAGGCCTAGTGGGTGGTCATTAGGCCTCATGTTGCTTTGTTTTTCAGAGCCAACATATTCCAAAGGATGAGGGGCAAAGGGAGTAACACGATGGTAGGCTCCTTTATTGGTATTTTGTGGGCTTTGTGCTCCTTTATTGCTCATTTTCAGGCCCAACTACCATAACTTCAGGCAGATAATAAGATATGGGTATGGGTATGAGTTTCTACCCTGTTTACAACAAGGAAAACCAGTATTTGGGGTTGTTTCATGGTGGCCGGAGTTAACCATGGGAGATAATCACCCTGGGTCCTGAAGTTGTCTAGGAAATAGTATGTTCATCCTCTCAAATTCTGTGAGGGGGAGATGCCCTCCGGAAACCAGTATTGAAAGCCGCAAGACGGTCTGCAACCTTTCCCACATAAAGGTTGCGATGGTGAAGGGCTTTATGACACTCCTGCGAGACATTCCTGGGCCTGATAATTGTCGGAGTTACAGTACTTGAAATCTGAGTATCACAGTGGAGTCTGGGATGACATAATCATGCCATGGTGAGGATGATGCATCTGGTCTTTCGTTCACTCGAGAGCAGGGCAGGGCAGGGCGGGTGTGGTGCTTATTTCATTCATGAACCAAAATGTTGTTGCACCTGATGTTGGTGTGGGGAACTGGCGCCTCCAGCAGTTCATGGAACCGTACTGGTTCCAGTAAAAAATTATGGTATCGAGACCCAAGAACTTGGAGGTTGCCGTTGTCATTTCCTAGACACGACAAACCATGAGAGAGAGAGAGAGAGAGAGAGAGAGAGAGATTGTAACAAAAAAATTCGATACCGGGCCCTTGGAAAGAAACAAGAAGCCTTTTTATGGATTTTGCCAATGGGTAGGTATCTTCAACGCGGTAATCCATCTCTCTTGAGTTCTGTGGAACCCTAGAGTGATACGAAACCCACCCGATAGACCGTGATATGCTTTGGAATCAAATTAAATTAAGCGAGTAAATAAGTCAAAATAAATGAAATAGACCAAGATTTGAAAAAAAATCCAAGTGTTCGAAAAAACAAATGAAAATAAGAAAATTGAATAAAATAAGAAAGAAAGAGAAGGCATACAAGTTCTTGATATGAAATTTGAAGCAATACGAGGTCGAATCAAACTGAATAGGATGACATGGGATGTTTTAAAAAAAAATTGAATCAGGAGCTATTCGAAATGCATAAGAATGGATCGTAAGAGAAGGGCATAGGACAGAATGTGAGACACTTTACCCGAAAGAGCTGCAATATCATAGTGGAGTTGGACCACAAAAGCTTTGACTACAATTGGTCCTCCCTGGGTCTACGCCTTAGATGTGCGAGCACTTGAGATCTCTCTTGCTACCTAAAGCTGGCAAAATATTTTGGAGCCAGAACGGCATCATTGTTACGGCTGGAATGACAGGTAGGGGTGGGAATTCGACCCGGACCCAACCCAACTACGTCCAAGTTAGACCCAGACCCACATCCTAATTGGGTCCCGATCGGGTATGGCTCTATAAAGAAAAAATATGTAATTTTATTTTTACATATTTAGTATTATTTATATGTAATTTATAGTAACATATTTCGTTCGGCTTGGCCTCAATCCAGATCCTAATTGACCAAATAAGATCCATGCTAGACCTGGACTTGGACCTGGTCAGGTCAAAGTCAAATGGATCCCAACCCAACCCGAACCTGGTCGGGTCAAGCACTGCTCATTTTTATATATACATATGTCTCTCTCATGCACATTTATGCCTCTTAACTCTCAACAACGACAAAAAATAGTCGAAGGGAAGCTCGTTAAGAATCCCTTTAACCTTCTGGCTACACGATATTATATCATTATATTAAAAATTGTGCCATATAGTATATAAAAAAATATAATAAAATAATAGTAAATTATATACTATATATTACTGAGAGAGAGAGAGAGGGAGAGGAGGATGTCTATGAGCGAAAACTTTAGGTCGGTAAAAAATCGAAAAACATATAAATGGTTCTCAAAATCTGAAAATTATTAGTTTTGGTTTTTGAAAAATCGAAAAATAAGCAGTTTTGTTTTGTTTTTAAAATGATATGAAGTTCAAAAAATGGATATATATGTAATAACGGAAACTAAAGGTATTTTTATAATAACGACAAATATGATGAAGATACACGTAATTTTCCCTAAAATAAATAGCACATTTAAAATATTCAGGTCACTGTAGATTTGAAGACCTAATATAATATCGGGTCCCTACTTCTAGACTCGAACCCAACCCATTTGGTCTAAAAATATGACCCAGACCCGGACCCAAGTGAGGCAAGCCCCCATGGGATTGCCGGGTCGACCTGACCCGTCACATACGCCTAATGAGAGGAACCGAGGATATTTTGAGAACAAATCCTTAGAATTGGAAGATTCGACTCGATAACCATAACATGTGCTGCCGAGTGGGTATGAATAAGAGTCACGGGGAGTAGACATTAGCCAACAAGTTTGGGGACGCAGGTGGAATAGTAGATGTCAGTTACCACGGCAAGGAGCATTGGTGCCAGGTTTGAATTCATGATAAGGAAAAGTGTTTGGTGGGTCGGCCGACTCACTCTATTCTCATTCTTGTGCAGTTTCCCTACAAAATATATCTCAAAGATGTATTTACAATCCAAAATGTTAAGAATTCAATATGACAACGATTTAAATTTGGAAATTTTCTTTTTCAAAAAATATGAAAGCTACTTTTTGAATTCCTTTCTTCACCATCCATTCTAACTTGTAATAGATGCAACATTTCTTTGTCATCACCCACCAAAATGGTGTCCTTCATGATAACAAGGCCTCAGTCTGGCCCAAGCCCCAAAAAACAGGGGCAGGCCCCTATACAAATATGAAAAAGTTATTCAATAGATGTAATATCGACTTAAAAATTTATGGCCAGCAGGCTAGGTCGGTTTGCAGGCCATCCTGGCCCAAGCTCGGCCTGGAAATATTTTGAGCCTACCAGGCCAGCCTGGGCCCAACATACAAGCCTTAGAATGTGACCCGGGTGCAGTCCTATATATAAAAAAAAGGAGATTCTTTGAATACCATTAGTTGGTGTAGAGATGACACAAGGGTACCCTGAAATTTTGGAATTTTCTATAAGAACGAAATATGAAATCAGGGCCCACGTACAGGTAGGGAAGTTAGTTTTATTCATATCTATAGAGAGCAATGAGGAGAGAGTGTCTTTCGAGGGCCCGCAATGGGTTAGGCCCAAGTGTCTTTAGAGGGCCCGCAATGGGTTAGGCCCAGTTTGGGCTGGGTTGACCTGGGCTGGGTTGACCTGGGCTTGGTCCGGGTCTTTAGAGGATCAGTCTGGACCAGGCTAAATGGGCCTTAGTCTAGGCCCAGCCTTAGTGGTTGGCTAGGAGGGCCAGCCCTATGGCCAAAGTGGCTACCAAAAGCTAGGACCTCTGGCTAAATTTTGTAGCCTCCACCTAGTTTTTTAAGACAAGCATGAAGATGGTTTTGCAAGGTAAATTATGTAAGTTATATTCTCTAAACCTGATGGTGCAAAATATTGTATTGTTGAAATCTTAAAATTTCGAAGCAGAGCAGTCCCCCAAAACAAAAATTCACTATTTCAGTTCAACTATAAAACAAATCTCAAAGAAACTAATATGACAAAAAAAAGGGAAAGGCCTGTTTTATGACGACGGTGCTTCCTTTTCTTGTTAATACGGTTGGTTGCCAGAGAAGAAGAAATCAGAATGCCAACCCACCCATTACAAATCCCAAAAAGAATAACACGGGCCATGAGTAAAAAAGGAAAACAGAAATAAATAAATAAATATATCAGAGCTCTCCCTCAATGTTACACCAACGGCGACCCACCTCAACCCCTGGGCAGACCTACAACCTCAAGCTCACAACCACACGCACCACCCAACCAACCGACAAGCTCAAACCTACCTTCCCTACCAGGAAAAAAGCGAAAAACGTTCCAGTCCTCTTTGCCATTGCTACATCAACAAGAACCTAGCTCAACATGGGTCAAAAGTCACAACCCACAAGCATCTCTGCAAAACCTAGAGAGGCCAACCTATGCTTGAATGCGCCTTCAACCGATTCCACATTTAATTACATTCTTGAACCCACTTTCACGAATAGTCATACAAACCCACGCTCTTATCATCTGAAACACTCGCAAGCCTCCCTGCTCTCACACCTGTCCCACCTGGAGGCCTAAACGCAACCCCCCAAACCTGATCTCCATGGCTCGACATGGTCTGAACTGCCGCCCTCATTGACAAATCCCAAAGCCTCACCGTTCGATCACTTGAACCTGAGGCGACAGCCACCCCATCAGGGCTTGCATCAACACTAAGAACCCAACTGGCATGGCCTGACATGGAGGCCACAAGGGTCTTCCCATCTGAATCATACATGTGAATATGGCCATCATCAGAGGCAGAGAAGAGAATACGAGGATCAGCTGGTGAGAACACTAAGGAGCGAATGGGCATGAAGTGGCCCTCAAGGTGGTGGAGGAACTTTCTAGAATTTGCATCGAAGATGGAGATGGCTCCATCCATTGTGCCGCATGCGAGGCGCTTGCCATCAGGGCTGAAGGCGATGGAGAGGATGAATTTGGCAGCAGCCTTGTCAGCTGGGGAGGTTGCAGGCTTGGGAGTCTCAGGACGGGGGACAGGGAGGGTGGCCTCAAGTTTCCATGTGGCAGTGTCCCATAATTTGATGGAGGCACTGCCTCCACCAGCAACAGCTAGGGTTTCACCCTGGAGAGAGAGAGAGAGAGAGAGAGACGATTAGCCTTTTCGAGCAGGAAAATAGGATGAAACAGTGAGCAGCCTGAGTTCAGTAAAATTTGGTGCATGAGAGAGAAAGATGCAGAAAGAGATCCATAAATTGGTATGAGAATGATGATTGACATTACAACCAAGAAAATGGGACCTAACCATCAGCAAACTAGGTTTCTTCAAAGGAATTGTATACAATGCGACCATTTACCTTTAATACATGGTGGTCACAATTACTTACAACTATCCGATGTGAAATTTGATAGCTTGGATATGAATCAAAGTTCGAAAAAATTTCTTTTGAAGTTTGAGCTTGGTCAATGGAATAATTGCAGCTACCTAATTTCACATCCAATGGTCAAGATTAATATGATGACCTGGTACCAAACATAAATGGTCGCATTCTATATTTTCCCTTCTTCAAAAGCAATCACCCGAGTAGGTAAGAGATCAGCAGACATTTGTATATTCATGTGGGTGACACTGTGTGTGTGTGTGTTTGTGAGAGAGAGAGAGATCCATTATCCTAGGAGAATTGTGGTTGGCAGGTTAAATAAGACCTCAATACATGATGAATTTGTTTTTGTGTATATAGGGACTAAGGAATAGATCAAACAACATTTGTCAGAACTTTAAGAAACAGCTGTGGAATCATATATAAGTGAGCTCGCCCATTCATAACAAATAACAAATCGAACTATAAGACCATTTCTTTTGGTACAAGGTCATAATCATTCTAAACCATCAGATATCATATTCTAAAATTTTGTAATGATCGATAAATTTTCTTTTGAAGTTTGAGCTTGGTCAGTGGTGCATCCCCAACTGTCTGATTTTAAATCTAATGGCCACAGGTAATTGTGACCTCCTTGAAAGATAAATGGTCATATTATATACTTGTCCCTAATTAACGGCATTCACATCCCTTGCAATGAATTAAACTATAGAAGCTAGGACAAAAGCAAAGGTGCATCACTTTAAAGAGAACCTCACCAAAAGGAAGGATTCCCCTTTGCATTCAATGGGCATCATAAGTTCATTCCTAAATGAATCAGAACAGAGCAACTCGGGAAAGGTAGCACATTGAAAATAGCAACATAAATCAAACTGATCAGAGGAGGCACTGAAGGAGAAACCAGACTAATACCAAACTATTCCAAGAATCCAATTACCATTCATCACTAGGAACATGATACCACTTTTGAACTCCACCCCTATACCACTGATGCTCTTCCAGACTCCAAATACCTTGGTATTCATATACAAATAAAAAAAGAGACGCATTAGTATTCTTTCTTTTAAAGTTAGTTCCCTTGCCAGACCAGGCAAAGTCATATTTGCCACTTATCAAACTCTTTCAGATTTAACCACCCCTAAAATTTGACCACCATTGGCCCATCAAAGCTGAGTTCATGAACTTTTATTTTCCAATCCCCACAAAGCCCATCTTGATACGGAAATACATATCAGCCACCTAACAGTAAGAAATTTATGTCCCTTGATGCTCCAAAACTTAGGATGTCTCTTTGGGTGCATCCAATTTCATCACCACAATGGCCAGCATTTGGCACAAAGGCATAAAGTACATAGTGACCCATGAACAAATTGAGGTTATGACACATCAATCAACTACCATTAATGAGATGGCACTAAGTGCTTCAAGCTAGAAATTCATGGAAATAAAAGAAAAAACAGTTACTAGGGATGAGAGAGGAGAGCTAATTGCTCATCTAACTTTTTCCTCAAGTGTTGTGAGACGATGTACCACACCAGTGCCATCTACAATGATCTCGTAGCTCTATAATGTATAGAGTTTCTGATAGCGAAACCCTGCTGTCACAATTCGCAGTCAAGATCAAATGGTCCAAAGACCTGAAAACTTTATTACCCAGCAGTCAAGGAAGCACCAAACACTTCTGCTCATTATCATGGAAGTTTGCTTACTCACTGGCAGTCTCCCATGAGGTATCCTCATTATTTCTTGACCAAAAAAAGTAAAGAGGGAGATAATGAAGATGATTCAAACATAGAGCTGGGCCAACACTAGAAAACCACTGCCTGAATGTGACTAAATGGGGCACAAAAGGAAGCACAGGTCCTATGGAGATCCTGTAGTTCCTAATTGTGTCTTCATATTATTTGGTCTGCATCATCTCACGAATTAGTGGGCAGCACTTAAGGAAGTGAGTTGCTAGAGCGCAATTGAAGATAGAGCTATCTCTCACTGATGTATGTACTATGATAGTACCTATTTTGTCGTGGAAACATATATTGTCCACATCATGCGGATGTTTAAATGGTGCACAAGCACCCATCCAACAATTAAAATTGCAAGGGAAGAAAATGGACGGTCAAGTGCGTATAGTATTTGAATTTAAATAATTTATTCATATTGTATTAACTTGAAATCAGCATTTTGAAACTCGGCCAGGTAACTCGGATTTGCCCTATGGGCGAGGCAAGTTTGCCCTGAGTACATGGTACATACATTTATACGATAATAATGTTCCATTCTTAACGAGTAACATTCAAGTGGCACGCTGGGTAGCGTGTAGGCCTGTTGTCTTATACATTGAGGGTTCGAATCCCTCTATTATAACCTTGTCATTTTTTTTTCTAAGAGAAATCAGGAGTGACAAATCAGAAGACAATCGTTGTGAAGAGGACTCTATCCCGAGACCTCTTACAAAAGCACCCCTGCACCCCTAAAAGGGAGAGAACTATCCATCATGCCATTCAAAGACTAGTGTTCTTAAATTGAAGTATATATTATATATATATTCTAATTTGTGAGTTGATTGTTTATTTTTTAAACTCGAACTCTACTCGGGTGAGTTACTCGGACTCGCCCGAGTAGCTCGACGCAAAGAGTACTAGGACTCGCCCGAGTACCTTGGCTGAGTCGGTTTTTTTAACACTGCTTGAAATATTGGGTATCCACACTCTCAATGAGGTGCTCCTAAAACAAATATAAAAAATAATTTGCAAAAAATAAATTGACCAAAATATCTTCTTGAAGCTGATAAATTGACCAAAATATCCCTAAAACAAAAAAGGTATTTTGGTTAATTTATTTTTCTGAATGATTTGTTTTATGTTTATTTAGGAGCAGTGCATACACCTTCAAAATTTCATAACAATCCGACCAATAGAAAAACAATTAAACTTAGGCTATGTTCGATGAAATAGGATTTAAATATTCAAAATTTTGAAAATTTGAATCAGAGCTTCTTTTAGCTTTCCATATTTCTGGATCTCAAATTATCCTCATATGTCCTTTTTTGTGCATGTTTGACTGCCTCCTCGTACTTACAGAATTTTGCTTGAAATCCTGCACTTGGTTATCAAGTATCTTTCTTGGTTATTCTCATAAAGCGATTCTTTCCTTAACAACCTACTATCCTAGCCAATAAAATCTACAATTCCCATGTAACAATACTGCAATTTCCTCAATAATTCCCCGCAATTGTCACCGGAGAATATTGGGCGTCATTGGTAAATGGACAACGATCGCCTCTGCAAGAAGTTTGAGCATGCTCTGGAGCCCAATATAAAAATCCTAACTAACGGTGATAACTGATAGGGCGCCATGGAAGCTACAGACCGAAAAAACAAAATAAATGGGGGACGAAGCCCTGGTATGAAGAAGGAGCTGTAACACACAAACCCTTTCCCCCCCTCTTCTCTCTCTCTCTCTCTCTCCCTCTCTTATTGGTTAAAGGAGAGGGTAAGGTGGTCAAAGGAAAGGGGAAAAAGCTCTATGGATCGTGTGAAAGAAAAGCTCAATGAGCTTGTGCGGCACAAACTACTTCTCTCTCTCTCTCTCTCTCTCTCTCTCTCTCTCTCATTGGTTAAAGTAGAGGGGAATGCGCGCAAAGGAAAGCAACCCATCCCGTTAGATTTTAGCGACTGCCCGTGAAATCAAATCCCATAAAATTTAAGTCCGACTTGAATTACATGGGATTCAAATAATAAGAACTTATCCTAATTTTCAAGGCAAAGATTTTGGTTGATCAGACTTGACTTAAGAACTAAAAAGATCATGATTATTACAAATCTTATTTTATTTTGAAATATTAGGATAATAGGTAGTTACCAAACATACCCTTAAAATACCACATTAAATTGACGCCATCTATTGTCATTTGTTCTACTCCTTACCAATGGAGGGTGCCCGTGCACCATCTGAGCATCCACATGATGTGGATGCTATACCAACCCTTTGTGATTCTTCCATAACTTTCACTATTTACCAAAGAAAAGAAAACTGCTCACTAGCCAAAGACCCTAAAGAAGAGATAATATCTAAAGCACATCAGAATTGAAAACTACCATTCAGTGCCAATTTAGATTGAAATCAATCAAGGAAAACCACCATGTAAGACTTGACAACCATTAGGTACTCTGTTCTTCCTTCTAAGTAAGATTCAAGCTAAATTGCTAATGGGGCCCAACGAAGCACACAACAGTAGGTTACATGAAGCATGTGACCACATTAGCAACTGTTGAAAAACTCTATGATCACCTACAAACCGAAAATCCTGGATCATAAAGAGTCATGGGAATTTTGATCATAGAGGAGTCTAAGGGGTCAGTGATGGAAACACCTTAACCTCCAATCAAACCCATTTTTGACCACATATTTCACATTTTCAGGCCTCTTCAATTCAGTTTCCAACATACTTGGCGGGAAGCCAACTCTGCTAACATTGTGTTTGCAAGAGAGGCAGCTGCTAGAGGGACCGCAGCACAGTCAGAATAGCAGTGAGCAATTTGTATGAGAGCTATCCCCAATTTTGTACCAATTTTGTACCTTTCAATTCTCTTCCACAATATACTTTTGTGCACAGGAACTCCCCAAATTTTGTATGCCCGAGCATCCAACCTGTGTGTTGCATTTTTGAAGACCTACACCTCAGAGATGTTTTTCTAACTATATACATTAAATATATCAATACTAAATAAACATGATTGGCAGTTATTTCATGACCTAGCGCAAGCTTATTGTTCAAATTCTTAAGTACATATCTCATACTAAAGTATGTGTATAACCTTTTCTGGAAACACATATGATGCTTAACTGACACTGCAATATACATACATTTCTTTGTAAATATAGTTTTTTTTTTTTTGCCGTATCTAAAATGTCTGGTAATTTTTATATTTACACCCACATCCCTTTTTTCGCATTCTTTTTAAATTTTTCCAAAATGCCCTCGGGTTGGCACCCACCTGAAGCTCTAAGTTGCATTGCCGAATGGAGTGGCCACATGGCTCAGAGTTCCGGATTTGCCTCATGGCTTTGGAGTGCGGGTCAGCATGCATTTTGGGTTTCCAACTTCAGAGTGTGGGTCACCACTTCAAGTGCCAAACTGAGCTGAAGTGCTCTAGGGTGTGGGTCGGCCCTTGGTGTCCTTACCCGCATTTTGGGTTTGCCACGAGACACCAGAGTACCAACCTGTCGGCAGGCACTCCAAGTGACGACTGGACTTGAGCCTCAGTCCAGGTCAGCATGCCAACCTGCACTCTGGATTTGGCACAACCTGAAGTTCAGGTTGAGTCGGCACTTGGAGTGCCACATGAGGGCATTTATAAAAAAGAAAAAAAAAAAAAAAGGGACGACTATAAAATATAAAAAGAATGCGAGATCCAAAGCTTCCTTTCAGTTTGTTGTATACGAGTAAATTATCCTTCTTCTTGTGTACTACAGGGTTTAAGGACGAGGACGATGATTGATGGAGGGTAAGAGTTAGGTGACCTAAACTATTTGGATCATAGCCTAATTGGTGCTGCTCCTCACTTTTTTGCTGCTCCCTTCGTATGGCATTGTCGGCTGAGCCATCCTTCTCTCAATAACTTGAAGTTGTTAGTCCCTTCTTTAGAGTTTGTGCCTACTTTAGAGTGTGAGCTTGTTAGTTAAACAAGTATCATAGGGTGCTATTTCGTCTTACAATTGATAAACGATATCCCAGAATTGATAAACGGACACTTCTTCTATTTGCAATTGTTCCTTCCGATATTTGGGGTCCTACCAAAGTACAAAGCTATCTAGTCAGATATTATATTGATTATTCACGAATGACATGGTTATATTAATAAATGAGAGAGATGAGAATTTCTCCATTTTTAAATTGTTTCACAAGGAGATTCAAACACAATTCAATAAGAATGTGTGTTTTACATTCTAATAATGCTAACGTGCATTATTCTAGAAACTTTCAAAATTATTTTACTCAAAATGGAATTTTACATCAAACTTCTTATGCACATACTCCTCAACAGAATGAGGTTTCTAAAAAGAAAAATCAACATTTAATTGAAGTGACCCCCACTCTGCTAATTAATACCCATGTTCGATATGTTCATTGGGGAGATGCCTTGCTGACCTCATGTTATATGATAAATCGTATGCCCTCTTCAATTTTGTATGGAAAAACACCAACTCTGCTCTCTTTCCTGATACTCCATTGTTTGTTGTTCCTCCTCGAGTGTTTGGGTGTGTTTGCTTTGTTCATGTGCTAGAAACTGGCAACGGTAAGTTAGATCCTCAAGCTATCAAGTATGTTTTTCTAGGGTATTCACGCTTCTAAAATGGTTATAATTGCCATTATCCTGCTTTACAAAAGAAATTTGCTTGTGAAGATGTTACCTTTATAAAAATACTCCCCATTTTTCAGAAGAGGATCGTATGCTTGATACAAATTTCTTTTGTCATGCTCTGAAAGAAGTCTCATCCTCACCTTTGATAGTTGCTCTCCTATTCCTTTTGATTCTTCTTCTTCACCCTCAATCACTGGCCTTGCTGATCCCATTTACACATCATGATGTCCCTCAGGAGCAGCCATAAAGGTTGACACAAGTGAAGGATGGACAACTCCAACCAACTCAGCTAGCCGCTCAATTATCATCTTCACCTACAAATCCACTTTGTACTTCTAACTCACACTTTGTGTCTATTGATAATAATGTACCTATCGCCATTCGTAAAGGTATGAGGTCTTCTACTCACTATCCCTTTGCTTACTTGATTATCTATACAAATTTGTCACCATCATAACAAAGTTTTGCTCTTTCATCTATTTCTATCTATAAATCTTATTAGGAAGCACTTTCTCATACTGGGTAGAAGAAAGCAATGGAAGAGGAAATGGATGCACTCAACTTGATTGATACATGGGAGCTTACTGAGTTACCAATTGGAAAAGAACTATTGGGTTCATGCAGAAAAATATCATTCTAATGGCACTGTCAAGATATTAAAAGCCAGATAAATTGCGGCCAAAGGACGTATCCAAACCTTTGGCATTGTTTACTATGAAACTTTTGCTCCTATTGCTAAACTTAATTCAATTCAAATGGTTAAAATTGTAGTAGTAAATAAGGATCGGCCACTACGGCAGCTTGATGTCAATAATGCCTTCCTCTATGGTAATTTACAAGAAGAGCAACTACCTGGATTTGTTGCTCAGGGGGAGCTACACAATGTATGTAAGTTGAAGAAAGCCATTTACGATCTGAAGCAGTCCCCACGTGCATGGTTTGAGAAATTTAGTGAAATTGTTGTGGTATATGGATTTACAACCATGCAGATCATTCAGTGTTTATTTGGAAATAGGACTCCATGGTAATTGTCGTAGTTGTTTGAGTTGATGACATTGTCATTATGGACAACAAAGGACTGAGGCCAGCTAAGGTATTTTTTAGGATTGAGGTAGACAGATCAAAGCATGGCATTAGCTTATCTTAAAGAAAGTATACAACTCATTTGCTGACAAAAACTAGAATTTTAGGTGCTAAACCAATCGATACTCCTATGGATTCAAATGTAAAATTATTTGCTCATAGGGGGAGTTGTTTGACGATCCAAGAATGTACAAAAGATTGGTATGCAGGCTGATTTGTCTAACCATCACTAGGCCTGATATTGCCTTTACAGTGAGTGTTGTGAGTCGGTTTAAGCACTCTCCCAGGATTCCTCACTCGGAGGCTCTTCATAGAATTTTAAGGTATCTAAAGAGAGCTCCAGGTCAAGGTATGATTTACAAGCCCAAAAATCATTAGAACATTGAGGGTTGGGCAGGTTCTCCATCTGACAGGGGTGTACAATAGGCTATTGTACATTTATCCGTGGAAATCTGGTTACATGGAGAAGAAACAAAATTTTGTAGCTAGATCTAGTGCAAAGGCTGAATATAGAGAAATGGAACATACCGCATGTGAATTAATATGGTTGCTGATGTAGGAGATGGTATTTACTATTGTTGAGACTATGATGTATTGAGATAATAATGATGCAACCTATATAGTCAGCAATCCAATGTTCTATGATAGAACTAAGCACATTGGAGTACGCTGTCACTTTATTCAAGAGAACATTACTAGAAAGAAGGTGTCTACTCCATATGTGAAATCTAAGAATCAGTTGGCATAAATCTTCACCAAAGCCATGGGGCATCATCTGTTCCAAACAATTTGTTCTAAGCAGGCATGAGTGACATTTATGCTCTAGCTTTAGGGTGAGTGCTAAAGTCCTTTGATGCTTATTTCTCTTTCATTCACATTATTAGGACCTATATGTCTTATTTCCAGACTGCACGTACTGACATTTTTTTATTTCATTAATATAAAAGGGGAGTGCATGGGTAGTATGGTCTCTCTCGCTCTCTCTCTCTCTCTCTCTCTCTCTCTCTCTCTCTCTCACAGTAAGATGTCCTAAAAACCATGGGCAAATCCGATTCAATCTTATATCAGACCAGTGCTACAATTTGAATGACATAGTTAGATTACAAACATAAGATATAGGAATTATGGGATCTCCCTACTGAAGGTAGTGCGAAGTTGAACTTTGAGTGGCAGCTCCAGGGGAAACCCCGATCCAGCAGGAATTGGGAAAATATTCAGAGACCACCTAGGAGAGCCTTAAAATCATATTCAGTCCAAGAACCCTGTGTTAGCCCACAGAAGTAAAAGCTGAACCCTTTTAACTAGCCTAAGATGCTTAGACCCGACAGAAGATAGTGATTACTGAAGGAAATGCATTAAATGTCATAGGGTAGGATAGTTGAAGGATGGCTTATTCTTGGATGGCAAGTCAAAATATTTAAGAAATTTTAGTTACCATCAGCGACTTAGAGATAAACTTCCACAACTCATTGAGAGAGTCCAATGAGACTGCAGAACAACTCACTAGACAACCTAGACTAGAAATTTGTCGGGTTTCTGGTTCCGCAGGTTGAGCTGTATATAGTCATGCTGTCTTGGGTCCATTTGACCAAATTCTAAGACAACTGACACGCTACTTAAGTGAACACCAATAATGAGCCTCTCTTCAATCCAACTGCATGAGTTCCTTTTGTCATCATCATCATCAGATATCTTCGCAGTTGCTTGTGCTGATTCCAACTGGCTTGGATTCTTGGAAACATAAAGACGATGCATATATGTATATTTTTTGGCATACCAAGAAACAAGATAAATCCAAGTCTAGGGCAAATGAATAAGCATAAGATATTTCAGAAAATACTAGAGAGACAATCACTTGAAAGAAAAAAGTCGCCTAATTTTTCTTTCTTAAAAGAAAGTCATTGTTTTTTATAGTGTTAACTGTTCTATATTAAAAGAAGAAAGAAAATAAAAGGGGAATCAGATACCACCCACACGGGGGTTCTAGACCAAAACTAGGCTATCCACAGTTCGATATAAACACAATTACGTGATATCTCTAAATGTAATGCTTTCAATTCCCAAGTTTACATAAGGACGCAGAGCAGATGGAGGATCCCCTTTCTAAAACTCGCATTTTGTTAAGGTGGTTAGGGCATTCTTCCTCGACATTTCAGAAACAATTGGGTCATTGCATCTTTTGGTGAGAGTTTCGTAGATGTTCGTTGTTTAGTCCCTCTTCCTCTAAAACAAATGCGCAATATCCATCATCCAGAAGAGAGAAAGAGAGAGTGGGCGGGAGGGGAGGGGGGGAGTGGAGAGAGAGAGAGAGAGAGAGAGAGAGAGAGAAAACATTTTCTTCAAAAGGCCAACAACAAGATCGGTTTATATTCACAATCAGATGATGGGGACCATCATACTGCGAAGCCTCGTTCAATAAGAGTTTCACAACATTTGTCGGTGGGAATTCATTTAGGAATCAAAGGCCCACTAGGGCAGGAACCACATTTTGAGATAGCGCATAGCTCAAGAGACCCTTTGGAGCCCTGTGTGCATTGGTTATTCCAACCCTTGAGAACAAATGTTCTTATTGATTAGGACAATAGACCTATGCTTCAAGAGATCACTTAAAGAAAAGTTTCACTCTTTAAACATTATGATTGTAGACATTACAGTTCATATTCAAACTTCAAAGAAAACGAAGAAAAATACAAAGGTAGATTGCAGTGGAAATGGAACCGTACACTGAAATTTCAGAGACTCATGTAAACAAGGTTAAAGAATCAAATATTTATGGGATAAGATATACATCACATAAAAATAAATATAAAACCAATTCACAATAGAGCACATCAGCATAGAACTCCAAACTAACATCTCCAGGAATTGTAGAGATTCAATGGAAAAAACAAAAGACCAACAAAAGCAATAGTAAACAGTATAAAAAACAAGTTCCACACAAAGCATAAAAATAATACCAAAACAAAGAATGTTAAGGCAACACCACTCTGTGAATACCTCTCGCCACGAGAATAGAGGTCATATAGAGGAAGAGCAAGAAAGAGAGAGAGTGTACCTTGGGATCAAACTTCATGCCCCAAACTTCAGAAGGGGGAGCCTCAAGAGTGGCAATAGTGGCATTGGTATCGACATCAAAGACTCGAACAAAGCTATCAAGAGAGGTCGAAGCGGCAATGACACCAGATGGGTGAGCAGCTACAGAGATAACACCAAGACAATGACCGGACAAGCTTCCTTCACAGCTGAGATCATCAGTACTCCAAAGCTTCACAGTCTCATCAAGAGACCCAGTCAAGAGACGAGCAGGTCTCGTTTCAGTTGCAGGGACCCAAGCAAGCCCCCATATCGACTCGTCATGGGCGTTCTCAAGAGATTTCAGGCCTGCAAGCTTCATGATGTACCAGGAAGAAATAAATAGAGAGAGAACCTTAGGTTTTCGTTGATCCCGGGAAGCGATGGAGAAACCTTAGGTCTTCTTTATAGTCCCGGAAGAGAGAGATAAACCTACAAGAGGCAGAAAAACCCAGGGTGTTTACTACTTTCAATCCCCGGAAGGGAGATAAAGCCCTAGGTCTCTTCCCTCGATATAAGGGAAGACAGAGAAAGCTTTGTTCCTTTCAACAGAGAGAGAGAGAGAGAGAGAGAGAGACAGAACCCCTATGCTCTTCCTGAAAACAGTAAAGAGAAACCCTAGAGTTTGCAGGAGATGAGAAGAGAGAGCAAACTTGTTTTCGTGTTTCTAAATTGGAGGGTTTAAAGGGCATAAGAGCCTAAACCCTAAAAGCAATTTCTGGGGTACCGTTGCTTTGAGCTTCCCTGTTAAGTAACTTACAGGAGAGAGAGAGAGAGAGAGTTTTTGCGACGCTTTTGTTGGCGTGACGTGCAATGTTCAGGAGAGAGAGAGAGAGAGAGAGAGAGAGAGGAGCTTTGGCGGACGTTGAATTTGCTTGACGTGGATCAGAAGTTTTTTCAGTTCCGACAGAGAAGAGAAGGGAATTTACATCATATGACCATATCTACAAAAACAGGCGGGTTTCGCCCTTGTATTGGAGAAGCAAGGCCCCTTCAAAATTCCATTCGAAAACCTTATTTGAATGTTTAAAAACCTTTTAGTTGATACATATAAAAGAAAAAATAGATTTTAAGCCTAAAAATAATACATATCGTAATATGATATTTAGAGTCTCCATGTTCATGATTTTAAGTGATTATACGTATGCTTGATCCGCACTATTTTTTTATCTTTAAATTTCATAATTAGTCATGAAAAAAAATTTCTTAGTCATCATAAAGGTTTCGAAGATAGGAAGATCTATGCTTTCCCAACCATCCAGCCGTCCAATTTTGATCAAGAGAGCCAGCCACTCACCGTTTGATCTTATATCGACGTCTCAAAGTAATTTTTTTTTTATTTTTTTTATACAAATTGTATGAATATGAAATTTTGGTACGTGTCATATTCTCATTAGAGTGCACCCATAAAAATTATCAAAAATAATTTTTTGATAAACTATAATGACCAAAATACCCCTTGAAACTTTCAAACGTATTTTTATCATTTTATTTTATTGAAAATACTTTTTTATATTTTTCGCTATTGTGAGTTTAATAGGAATTTGGACATCCAAAATTTGGTGTCAAAATAGTTTGTAAAAATTAAAAATAAAATAGTATAGAGACGTGACATTGTGATTGAGACAATCTTAGCCCTCCATTCAGAATGGAGTGTTGGATAAGGGGAAGTATATAAGTTTTATGCTGGGGAAGCATAGAAAGCTTGCCCAATGGTTTTTAGATACCACATCGACTTGGTGAGAGATATATATGAGGGAGAGCGAACTAGTATGCAAACAAGTAGTAGAGAAACGAGTGAGTTTCAGGACAATAGGTCGATATCGGGGGGCCAATGTTAAGCCGATACCTCTTTATTTTAGTTATGGACGACTTACTTAAGCACCTATAAGAAGAGGCACCATGGTGTATGCTGTTCGTAGACAACATATTTTTGATCGATGAGACTCGAAGTGCGTCAACACAAAGCTACTTTGGAAGGATGCTCTAGAATTTAAAGGTTTTAAAACTAGGTCGATAAGACAAAGTATATAAAATACAAGTTTAGTAATAATAGGAGTAGATACGAGCAAGTAGTTAAAATTGATGACCAATAAATACCAAAAAGAGCATATTTTTTATATCTTAGATCGATAATCAAGCAAAATATAAAGATTGAGGAAGATTTTACAAATAGAATTAGAGTTAGATGGGTGAAGCGTTGATGTGCAATTGGAATTTTATGCGATCGCCACATACTAATAAAGTTGAAAGGCAAGTTCTATACGACAACTATGAGACCATCTTTGCTTTATATGAGAGAATATTGAGCAATAAAAAAACAACATGCTCATAGGATGAGAGTAGTTGAGATAAAGATGTTGAGACAGATGAATGGCAAGATAAGATATATAATTTGAAATGAATACATTCAAGAGAATTTAGATGTGGCTCCAATAGGCAATAAAATGAGAGAAAGTAAACTCAAGTGTGTTGGTTATGTGCAACACATAAATCTATTAGGGCGTGAATTGGTTCAAGTGAAAGGCTAAAAAAAAGTAAAAGGTAAGCCCAAAAGGACATGGTTGGAACTACTGAGAAAAGAGATCGGAACTTGCGACCTCACTAAGGGTGTGTTTGTCTTTCTGAAAGTATTTTTTGATAAAGTATTCTTTCAAATTTTTAAAAAGTTCCACTTGTGTCTCATACTTTCCATCTAAAGTTCGGAAATTAAATATTTTTTTGTTGATCACTATTCACTATACATAATATAAATACATAATATTAATATTATTAATACTTACTATAACATAATATTATATAATATTATATACATGTAATATAATATAAAGGAAAAATCTTCCCAACGCCTACAGGCGAAAATGAACTGTAATTTCACCTACCCTCATCACCGTCCAAAGTTCATCACACGGTCATGATTGTCTTGTACTGTTTTTTTTTTTTTTTTTCTACAAATTAGAATGATATGAAATTTGGAGCATGTGTACATCTTAGTGAGGCACACCAAATAAAAATATAAAAAAAATAATTCGTGAAAACAAATTGACCAAAATACCTCCGAAATTTTGGGGGGTATTTTGATCAATATTTTTATGTAAAATATGTTTTTGATATTTTTCGTAGATTCGCCTATTTTTGATGAACATGCGATCCAAATTTTAGATCATTCCAATTTGTATAAAAAAATGAAAAATAAAACACTATCGGACAATTGTGATCGTGCGTTGAACTTTGGATGGTGATGAGGGTAGGCGAAATCACTGTTCATTTTTGCCTATAGGCATTTTGTATTATCTTCCTAATATAAATATATAGTAATATTATATATTACATATAATACATAATCAATATATAGTATATAATATAAATTATATTAATAAAATAAATGTAAATATAAATATAAATATATAAAAATATATATAAAATATCTAATATAATATAATAAATATTTATATCGCTATGTTATGTTTATATATTATAGAATAAAATAATATAAATATTATATATAATATATATTTAATATGATAAATATATATTATATTTGTATATTATATATGATATAATAATATGAATATTATATTATATATATTACATTATATATTATATGTAATATTTACATTATTATATTATATATTATATAAATATCTTATATTATATTATATATAATATTTATATTATTATATTCTTATTTGAAAAAATAATGATATATATATATATATATCATTATTTAATAATATTATTAAATAATGATATATCATATAAATATTTATAATATATTAAATAAATAATAATTATTATTCATTTTTCAAAGGCCTTGATAATGATGCTGCATCGGCCCCAAATTAGTCACATGAGTTACCTATGGTAATACAAGGCTGCCTTTTACGTTTCATTCAATTCCTGTGCAAATTAAAGAAAGCATGTAGAAATCAGTTTTTAGCCCAGGCTCCTAACATGTTTACGGTCCACCATAGTCATTACTCTACTCTAGAGACCTCCAATGAGCATGGGACTATCACTAGTGGACTTGGGAGGTTAAAAATAGTCACCATGCCATATATTGGTGTAAACCGACCCTCATGGGTCCTTCTACCTAAAAATTGTAAGTTTTTAGTGACTAACGATACACCACATTTGGGGAAACCTACTTTAGGGACTTTCAAAAACTGTGGGACCACCACCAGTGGACTTGAGCGGTTAAGAATAGTCCCCCTGCCAAAGATTTGCTCAATCCGACCCTCCTAGGTTTTGTTGCTAAAAAATGGTAGGTTTCTAGTGAATTATGGTACACCACATTTGGGGAAACCGACTTTAGGGACCTCCAAAAACTGTGGGACCACCGCCAGTGGACTTGGGAGATTGAGAATAGTCACCGTACCAAATTTTGGCGCAATCCAACCCTCTTGGGTCCCATTGCCAAAAAATGGTCAGAATCTAGTGACTAGCGGTACACCACATTTGGGGAACATACTCTAGGGACCTCCAGTGACTATGGGACTATCGCTATTAGACTCAAAAAGCCGAAAACAGTTGCCATGTCAAATTTCAGCTCAATCCAACCTTTCTAGGTCGTACTTTCCACAAAGGGCAGTGAGTTTTACTATTCACGTATGAACACTTGAGCCAATTACTATTTATAGTAATTATGCTTTCCAAGGACGGCATGGATTTTGTAATGCTCATAATGCCCTCATCTTAAATCCAATGATCCCCAAATTCGGATATGTCTTTCCGCTCACTTAGACCTACGTTTTGGTGGGTGGCACGCACCGTGAGGTGGCCTGAATATGAAGAAATCAAGGAAAGAAAATTGCAAGAAAGTGGTCGAAAAGGGCACCAATTTTCAGCAATAATCATGCTCACTCAAGAGGCCATGACATGAGTTATCGGGTACCAATGACTTGACTCGAATGTGTTCGTTTTGAGTACTCATAGACTCAAAATGGAAGCTCAAAAAGCATCATATCAAAGGTAGAAAGAAGACACATTTTTCGGCACCAAAATTCCACTTTCCGGCTACTTTTAAAATCACAAAGTGATCAAATGAACACCAAATTGTAGGATTTTTATTGCAAAATGATCCTAGTGACTTCCCCAATGATTTGTGATGAAAAGAACGACAAAAAACAAAGGGCAAAAGAAGCATGGTTGAAGCAAAAAGAAACCAAGTTTATGGGTTTTGGTCGGAATTCCAAAATATGGCCAAAAATCTATCTCAAACTTGTTAATGGGTATCAAAGCGATCCCCTCGTCAACCTCAACATCCCTATGGCATTTTCTCTATCTAAAAGCTCCCAAAGATGCCAAAAGGAAACCCGAAGCATGGCCATGGCAAGAGGCCCCTCTTTGAGAGATGGTTTTGCCATTTTAATGTTTGTGGCTAAAGGCAATTTGGTAATTTTTTCCAAAACGGGATTAATTCATTAAATCACTTTATTTGTATTTTTCTAACAATTTTGCCTTTTTTTGAGCATCCACCCATATTTCAAGGGGATGATATATAAGCATGTTACGTTCATTTGTAACCCTAAGCTCACAAGTTATTTGAAAAAGAGTGTTCTTGAGCTTGTTTTCTTGATGCATGCCTTCTTTTTACGCTTGGAAGAGAGGAGAGAGAATATTTGTGCCCTTTGTACCTTACCCCTAGACCATCAACCAACCACCTAGCAACTGCCATAGTCCATAGCTCACTTCAAACCCTAAGCCTCTCTCCTAATCCTCTCTACCCAATCTAGGTCCATAATCCCTTAGCCCATTTGCAGTGTCCCCTAGCCTCAATGTCCAGGCCTATGAGAAGAGGACTCGAACGAAAGAAAGGGGATTGTCTACCTAATTGTAGACCGGGCTGCTTCGAGTCCTCTTCTCACAGTCCGTCTCTCCCCTCTCTCACTTGTTTCTCTTCTCTCCTTCTCTCTTCTAGACCGGCTGCCACTGCTGGTCCGTCACTCTCTACCCTATGTCTCTTGTCTTCTCTCTCGTTCATCTGGACCAGTAGCAACTGCCAGTCTGTCTCTCCCCTCTCTCTCTTGTTTCTCTTCCCTCCACTCTTCTAGACCACTGCCGGTCCTTCTTCTCTCTCTTGTCCTCTATCTCCATTTGGACTGGCAGCAACTGCCAGTTCGTCTCTCCCCTCTCTTTGTTTCTTTTCTCTCATTCTCTCTTCTAGACCGACGGCCACTACTGGTCCGTAACTCTTCTCCCTCTCGCTCCTTCGTCTGGTCCGGACAGGCAGCAACTATCGGTCCGTGTTTCCCCTCTCTCTCTTGTTTCCCTTCTTCCCCTTCATTCAAACCTTCTTTACAACCACTCCCGTCCCTAGGCCCTAAAACTCTATTGAATTCTTGACCCTCAACACTTTCAAACTCTCTTTTTCAAATTCTCATGCCACTAAACCTCTCTCAAGCTCATAAAACCTTTTTTTTTTTAATCTTTTCAAATTCCCTCAATGTCTTAACTCTCTTAACTCTTTTATTTCCAAACTCTTTAAACTCTCACTCGCTAAAAATCTTAAATTTCTATTGGCTCCTAAATACTCTAAACGCTCTTAAATACTTTAAACTTTTGCTCTCTTAATTCTCAAAGCTCTCTAAAACCTCCAAACTCTCAATACTCTCAAACTTCTAAAAAACTCTCAATCTCTTTTTCATCTTATTCTTTCAAATTCTCTCTAAATTCCTCCCACTTTAAACCTCCAAACTTTCAAGCTCTCTCAAATACCTCCCTTAAATCTCTCAACCACTCTCAAACTACCAAAAATCCCTTGATCTTTCGTTTAATCTCCCTAATCTTCCAAACTCTCGTATACTCTCAACCCTTTCTCATCTTTGAATATCTCTCAATCTCGTATTCTCTCAAACTTCTAAACTCTCTCAAATTATTTCATTCTTTTAAACTCTTCAACCTCTCATTTCCGAACTTTCTTAAAACTTTCAATCTCTCTTCAATCCCAAACTCCTGACTCTCAATTCTCTTTCAAACTCCCAATTCTTTTAAATTTTCTTTCAAACCCTCATAATCTCTCTCTCTCTCTCAAATTCCTTAAATCTCCATCTCTTCAGGCTCTTGAATCTTAAATCTTCTTTCAAGTTCTCAACTCTCCCTCTAAATTCTTAAACTCTCCTTACTCTCAATTTCTTTTCTCTTTTTCCTCTTTCGCTCTTCTTCTCTTTTCTTCTCTTCTCATCTCATCCTCTTCCATTTCATTGTTTTTAAGGTCACTTCGGGGTAATCACCAAAAGAAAGGCTCTCGGATGAGGTTTCTTCTCTTCACCCATTTTGTCGCTTCTCACAGGGGTTGCTTTGTCTGATCCCGGGTCGTCGAGATCGGGGCCAACCAATGATGATGATGATGATATTGCAATAGTAACGATTATCAGGAAATCCGTGGTCATGGAAACATCACTTCTCAATCTATAAGTTGGAAGGCGATAGAGAGAGATTTGGCAAATTACATTGTTCATCCATTCTGTCTCATCACCCTCTTAACTCCGGATTCTACTGTTGGGATCCTGTTGACCATTTATCTCTTCAATCATTAACTAATTTTGTCCCTTAATTATTATTTTTATATTATTCTTCCCTGGATGTTTTTTGCCTTGAAGATTTATCTGCCCCAATGGAATCATATCACCTCAAAGATTACATGCTCCCATGGAATCATACACCATAGGCATTTCCTTATGGGGATTTGGGGTAAACCCTATCGATGAGCATTTTGAGGATGCCTCCGCAATTGAGGAGCTAATTTCAAAGAGAAAACTTGTATGCACTTTTTAGGTGCCTGAAAATTTTTTGATTTTGAATGGTTAGATCCAAGTACTATTAGTTTATATAAGGTTGACATCCTAAAAATGTAAAATTACAATGCACATTTAAAATCTTTCGAAAAAGGTTGTTTTGATATATGTAAAATATCTAATTAATCATCTGGACATCGAGATGTATAAATATGGAGAAAAAAAAGAGATTTCAAGTCCTAAAAAAATACATCTTGCAACATATTATCTGAACTGAACATTTTAAAGATTTTCATGCATTTATATATGTGTCTGATATGAACTATTTTTAGAGTTTAAAATTTTATAATTAGAGATATAGATAGACTATTGCACCATCCTAATAACGTTTCGAACACCCAAAATTGCATCTCATGATAGACTTTTGAGATGCACCTTACTTCAATTCTTTAAGGTTGCAACATTATGCAAACCACACCCATTATTAAAAGAGATTTGTATATTATTATATTATTTACTTTTGGTATAAGGAGGTCACAATTACTTATAACCATCTGATAGTACAAATCTGACAACTTAGGTTTGTAACAAATTCAAAACAATTTCTATCACACTTTCAACCTGATAAATGGAGCAAATGTAGCTACCCAATTCCTCATCCAATGGTCAAGAGTAATAGTATCCTTCGTGCACATCATATAATATGTCTTATTTTATACTTTTCCTTATACATAGCACATTACTTTTTCAAAAATGATAATAAAGTGGATCCTAGAATTTCACATGGAAGAAAAACTTCGTCAAGTGGTTGTTTTAATGAGGAAGTAAAAGTAGAATATGCTCCTATGAGCATATATGCGTCCATTAATTTAACAGAAAAAAAGTTTATATAAGGTGTTAACCTTTTTTTGACAAGGATAATGAATTTTATTAATTAAAATAAGAATACAATGAGCTCCGACAAACAAAACCTTAGAAACTTTAATGGATTCCAGTTCCACTCCCTTTTTTTTGCAAAACTATCAGTAATGTCATTAGCCTGCCTACCTATAAATATGTATGAAAGCAACTTGCAGACCCTCACAGAGCTCTAAAATTTGCTTCCTCTATCTTCTCAATCTCCATAATGGTCTGGTAATCCAATTGCACCAATTAATGGCATTTAACGAATCCCTTTTAATGAGGCAAGGCTGCACCACTTGTCTTTGCACTAGCAAAGACAGTCCTTGTGCAATAGCCTCCATCTCCTCTTCATTTTCTCTCCATCTCCTCTCCATTTGCAATGAAAACTCTACATGGACCTGCATAGCAAAAAGCGATCGCCGCATCTGAATTCCTAACAATTCGCGGCGATCTGAATTCCTAACAATTCCTTCACAGCTTGCAGGCCTCGAATGACTAAAGGAACTAACATCAAAATTAAGTTTCACAACCAACCATAGGTGGTTCCCATCTCCAGAAGCGATGCATGTCTCAAAAACCCCGATCACCTCGATCATGAGACGTATAGATATGAAAAAGAGGATTTCCAATACTAAAAATTACGCATCTCAAAAACCCTTTAATTTGTTTGATCAACATTATTTTTTAACTTTAACTTTCATAATTAGAGATAAAAACATAGGTTTAGGCCTCGTAAATTTTAGAGCTTCCTCTGCTATTACGGAGCACATGATGAAACAACAACAACACTAGAGACATAAATTACATTAGCAAATAACAAGAACAAAAAACCCAGGTATAAAATTGCTATTAGGAAAAAAAAAAGAGAAAAAAAACTCAGCATGTTAATAAAAATGAAATAATGTGAAACTATAGTTCTTTCAACACTATTTGATTGAAGGTGCACCATACTTTGATTGCTTAGGCCCCGGATTTACACAAGCCACAGCCTTTAAAAATTCGCCTAAAATTTTTTGGTGCTTTGCTTATAAACAACTAAACATACAATCAGCTATAACCAATTGAAAATTTATCCTTCCATAATAAATATGTAAAGCCGAAAGAAGGTTTCAACAATCCACTCGAATCATCACTGAAATGTGTTTCCACATGCGTTTTGACATCATTTTAAGAATTTTTAAGAAAGGGTCGTATTGAAATAAGGCACATCTCAATACTATGTTGAAAATAGTAGTTTCAGTGTTAGAATAATCTATTGTCACCCCTAATTATGAAATTTAAAGTTCTATAAAGATTGAGCAGATCTATAAACAATTAATTTTATTTTTTTAAAAAAAGAAGACAATCCATATAATGTATTACAAGATGCCATATTTTTATGACTTGAATTATTATTTTTTTCACATTCATACATATCAAGGTTTAAAAAAATGGATGGGTGACCAAAATCTTCCACATCCATACCCGTGTTGGATCGGAAAATCGGCCGAATTAGCAAATTTTGTCCCAATTTTTTTTCAAAAAGCCACTATAAATATCTAAAAATAGTGTTCTTTTTAGTTTCTAAAAGAAATTAGGAGTGGTGTATCATGTACTTTCATTACTTTGTAAAAATAGGTGAATGCTTAGACGTTGTTTTTTTGTCTGGATGTCTGTATGATTGTTAATTATAATATAATATTATAATATTTTTTCAAAATAATTTAAAAATATTAAAAAATACTTCCATATTATAAGATTAAAAAAATAATTTACCACATAACATGAAATTAGTATCATATCAAACATTTATTAATTCTCTTTGCACATCCAAAAATATCATAACCTAACTAACTATAATATTATATATTGAAATTGAAATTATTGGTTTATATTTTATAATCATTTTACTATACAAATAAAAATAAGTTTGAAATTTGTCATATAATATAATCTAATTTACAACTATAACAGAGATTGAAAAAACAAGGTGGTTCTTGGATGTATATTTTGAATTACTTGTATATTTTTCATAAATTGCTAGTATATTTTGTGAGCAATATTTGGAATGTTAGTATAATTTAAAAATCAAGCAGTGTTCTTGCATATATATTTTGCCATCCAAAATATATTTTGCCCAAATTAGTCTTCTAGTAAGTATACAATGTTCTAACATATATATATTTGGGTTGGAGCGTTGGGCATTAAGTAGGGGCTTTCATCCTCTAGACCATTGTTTTGGCTAAGTTAGGTACATATATGTGAAATTAGTCACCATATTAGGTAGTATATTTAGTGTTGCTTTAAATATGGAGATTGTTATGTATCAAACGGTTTTAATGCCTGCGTAGCTGCATGCAATGTCACAATCTACGGTTTGATTCGCAATTTGATTTTAACGATCCCGAATGGTTTCGAGACTTGTCATTTAATTTGCACGCATGAAGGCGGTGAGATAATTGTTTCACATCAATAATTTGAGGGATAATTTATAAAATGCTTGAGGCCGACATCTTTAAGTGCGCCTCTCTAATTTGGGGGACTCATCCAGACCTAGGGTGGCAATCAGTGTTGGAAAAACCAGTTTTGGTGCCCTCTCTTATTTGGACCAATATGGACTGATCCAGACCTATGGTGGCAACCAGTCTAGGAAAATTCGGGCGGTTCAAATTCTAGCCGCTCGATTAGATCGGTTCTGGTTTCGGCCAGTTTTAGTGAATCGACTCGATATTTAAAAAAAAAATCAAAAAAATATATAAAATCCCAAAAAATAAGGGATTTTATTTGTGATGCATTTTTTTTTAATGTTTTTCATCATTTTGGTAAAGATTGGAAATTATTTTGGTCATTAATATTTATTTTACATTTTCCTATCTTTTTAAAAAATTTCAAAAATACCTCTAGGCACAAATCGATCTTGAAAACCCATTTTTTTCATTAATTTTCAACTTCATTTGGATATGTATTGTTTAATTATGATTTAAATATATTTCTATATTTTATTAGATTTTTTATATTTTTTTATTTTTAACTCTCTTTTTTTTCGCCTGAGACTTCCCTGATCAAGCATGTTGAACAGCTTTCGGCCCCATGTCCAGTTAACCGTTCCATTTCGATTTTATCTGCACTGATTGTTGTTGCTTTCTCAGCAAGAGCCTCGTAGAACCTCATACAATTTCGATAGAAGCAATCTTAATTTGCCAAAAAATTTCTTGCTCCTAAATTGTTTTTCATCCATTGGTCGGCCCAAATTTCTTAGTTGGCCCTAGTGTTAAAACCTGGATCACTAGGATGGACCGTGTACTCCACACCTGTTTCAGATCGCCAAAATGCTACTCCGGAGAGGGGTGGTAATGGACCGGGACCCGACATCCGGATCTGACACGGCTCCGGGCATGGTTCCAAAAGTTGGACCCGACATGTCGGCTCCAAGTCCAAATAGTGAATCCCAATACTATTTAAAGCATGATTAAACAAAGCACATCCAAATGAAGTTGAAAATTTTCAAAAATGTAAAAATAAGTACTAACGGCGCAAATAATTTCCAATCTTTACCAAAATGATTAATAACATTACAAAATGCATTACAAAAAAAATTCCTTATTTTTTAAGATTTTATATATTTTTGAATTTTTTTTTTAAATACAGAACCGGTTTACCAAAACTAGCCGAAACCGGTTCCGATCAAACCGGATGTTTAGAATTTAACCGCCGATTTTTCCTACAGTGATGACCATGTAAATAAGGGTCCAGTAATCAACTTGGGGAAAAGATGAAATGGATTGGAAAGGTATGACGATGATGATGTTTTCAAATTGGCTTTGGCAGTGTCAAGTGTCAACATATTACTGATTGCTGTCGAACCTTTGGAGCGTCCAAAACACAAAGTGCAAACCCAGTTGGCTTGGGTTTATGATCAAAATTAGCCCCACCATTTAACCCTTAGTTTTCTTTTTCATCGGAGGATAATATAGTTGTTAATGATATTTATGCTTCCCAATAAGTATATACCGCCTTATGGACATGTGGTTTCTCTCTTTTTCAAGAAAATGAAATTTGAGTGCCCCTTTAACGGAAAAAGAATTTTTGGATATGGATTCAAGCACAAGAAAAACTTGAAACAATGTCAAACTGTCTGAAAAATTTGTTAATTTATTGATCAATAAGCTTTGGAGTTTCGACAAGCGACACAGGGTAGTTTAGGTGCTGTTTTTATCACTGATAATTCACTGTATCAATAAAGTTAATTATCTTTGAAAAAAGTTTATATAAGGCTGTTGAAATAAGGTGGCCTTCAAAATCCTCGAGAAGAGAGTGTTTTGACATTAGAGACCTCTCCAAATGACTATCTCGACCTTGATATAAAAACAAAAAAAATCAAGTCTTAAAAATAGTGCATATTTTAAGATGTTTTTTGGACTGTCTATTTTCTAAGTGTTTATAGATCTGTACTAGTTTTGAAATTTAAAATTCTATAACTATGGATGAAAAAAATAGATTTTCAAGTGCTCATAAGATTTCTGACACTCCAACTATGCCGCCAAACAAATTTTAGAGGTGCGCCATACTTCTACAAGATAAGGATAGTGCCTTATAAAACCTCAACCATTATCTATGGTTTGGTAGTATCCCTTATAAAATTACTTGAGATAAACTTATTGTTAGTTTTGTATATGAGTTTATCTTATTTGACTGTAACGTAAATTTATCATTTTAAAGAGCTGTTTTTTACTTTATTCAAAGCAATTTGTTGAAAATCACATGCTTGTAGTCAAAATGATAAAATAATATTCTATTGATAATGTTAATTGTCATCCAAACAGGCACGAGAATAATTTCACTTTCTCAATAGCATTTACACATGAGATGAACAGCCCCCTTTCCTTTAGAGTAGCAGTAAACATTATTGTCTAGGTTCTTTTGGGAAATTAAACAAATCTAGGGTTAGGTCATATAGGGAAATTTATTTAGGGAGTGAGAGCAACAAGTGGATGGGATAAGTTTGAAGTCTATAGTTGAACACTTGCAGATGGTTTTGTGGGTGTTTGTGCCCAACACATTACTAATCTTTAATTGTGGTGGTTGAGTGACCAAAGTAATTATTCATTATTAATCTTTAATTGTTGTTGGTTGAGTACCCCAAGTAAGGGCCTTCTTTATATTTGGTATGTGGTTATACATTGGTAAAGTTCCTCCAATTATGTCCCATATTTATTCCATTGGTGGAATAAATAATTGTGACATGCATTCCACTGTGGTACTCTGTTTCATCCTATTTAAGTTTATTTTATTGTAGCAGTGGTTGATGTATTTGGCAATGGTGCTGGTTTTTTTTTATATCATTGGTGCAAGAATTAACAGCTTGTTTCAATTATTAAACTCCATTAATGATCTAGAATTTACTCTTCTCTCTCTTAAAGTCTAGAATTTACTCTCTCTCTTAGATATATGATAGTTCACTGTATCACTGTCCCACAGGAGCATACTGTGGATCTACTCCCTATAATCATCTCCCTCAAGTAATCATACAACATTGATAACTCATCTAGCAATCATCTCTTTCTCTCTTTTCAAAAATCTTTTTTTAGTCTGAAACTTTAGAAACCATATAAAAATTACTAGATAATTATTTTTTTAAAAAATAAATTACACTTTGAGTTTTGTGACACTTTATTCCTTTTAAAAGTTGGACGGTCTCTATTCAATATCGAGGCTTTAGTTTTTTTTCTAATTGATTTTTATAATATTGAGGCTTTAGTTTTTTTCTAGTAGATTTTATAATATTGAGGCTTTAATTTTTTTCTAGTAGATTTTATTTCGAGTTTTTTTTAACTGAGATTACTCTATGGTATATAGAGATTACGTTGTCTATAGGGTATAGAGATTACATCCCAAAATATGAGAGGTAAATGGATAATATAGTCGTGCGTGCCGGAGTAGGAAATCTTTTGACATATTCTTGTTAGATATCTGAAATTTAGGCCTGACGCTTCAATAAGGGAAACCACATATAAATCGTTGGTTCGTTGAGCAAACTCACGTGCATTTTTTATCCTATCCATTTATATTTAGAAAAAAAATAAAAAACAAAACCTGATCCTTAGATATAACCGTGTTATACGGACCTTAAAATTGGGAGTGGATATAATCGAATATATATCTCCAATAAATAAAGCCCTTCTTGCAATGGGCCCACATCGACCACAAATAATTGAATTTGAACCCCTCATCTTTCTTTTAAACTCCCTCCTCTTTAAATAAACTGATGACATTTAATGAACCTAAAGGAAAACTCGTTCATGAGTTTATACGTGTACAAATCTTTTTTTTAAAAAGCACTTCTTAAATATCAAGCTTTTTCATGAATCTTGGAAATTTTAGATTAAAAATCCATTTTTAAGATTAAAAATGGTTTTAATTTTTTCATTTTCATGATCATCTTAACCTGAATCATGAATCTGTAAAATGTTAGATTAAAAATCCATTTTTTAGATGGTTTAATGGGCCCCGCATGTATACAGTATGAGTCGGCTGACTCATAAAAACCCCATCCTTGACTGAATCGATCACCGTAAATTTTTATTGGCAAGGGGTTTCCAACATTAATTATCTTTGCCTTTTATTAGTTTCTTTCGAGAGATCTACGTAGATATCTTTTGTGCTCTGCAATTCGTCTCTTACTTTTTGAGAGCATGTAATGCATTTTAATTTTATTTGTTTTATCTATACATTAGATCAACTCAAATTTTAAGCTATTTATTTATATTCCTCACCACCTATGAAAATAGAAATAATAATTTAAATAAATAAACCTACCAAATAGCAAACTTTTGTATGATCAAGTTCTTTTATATAATTGTTTTGTGAAATATTTTTATGAAATATAAAATGGGTGATGCCTAGAAGTATGGATTGAATTCACCATGAGCTATAAAGGAAATAAAAATGAATTCTAAAAAATAAGATAAAAGCGTATATATATATATATATATATATATATACTAGCGACATGTTTAAGTTCTACAAAATATAAAAGATATTTACACAATTTCCCCTAATTTTTATTATCTTGAATTTTAGAACTAAAATCTCGTCCCCACTATAATTATTAATCTCTAATTCAAGTTTTTATTAATCAATTTCAGCTTTTATCTCAAATCTCAATCCCTTTCATGTCGGTAAATTTAAAGACGGCACAATAAATCTTAACACCAATTTCGAATATTTTATCTTGATGTGGACAAAATTACGAAAATATCCCTCTGCAAAGTTAGGGACTAATAAGGAAATATTCCAGAATATTATGAGGCTCATCGAAAAAAACCCTCGCAACCCGCAAACGTTTACGCGAAATACACCAAACCCCAAATCCGCGGCCGCAGGAGCAGGGACCGTTTGGAAAAATATGCAGGTCCGGGTACTTTCCCACCATAAAGGAGGTTGGTTGACGTCACCAAAAGCCATTGCGTCAACGAAAAAACAAGCAAATGGCGGCCACGCGACCCATATGTTTAGTAAATCCACCCACATAACGGGTGGTGAATCATAACGAACTGGTGTAAGTACTAAAACAATCGGGTGGCCATACCATGCTCGTGGCTAAACCGAGGCGGCAAACGTGTTGACGCGGAAGCGTCCACGTGTCCCCATAATATGACGTCACACTCGTTGCTTGCCTGGCTTAGGGTGACCAACACGTGCCGTCACGAGTAACAGAGTCCCGGTTTTCTACGTTGAAACCAACCGGAAGCGGTGCCGAGTCCCGGCGGTTAACCGTGGACGCGAAAGGTAAGAAGGATGGTCGCTGCTATAAATAGCGGTTGCCCCCATGTTTCGGCTTCTAGAGTTCACACTTTGAGTCTTGGAAGGAAAACAACTTATTTTTTCTTGTTCTCCTTAACGATTGTTTAGGGTTTCTTTCTCTGTATTTATTGCCTGCCATTTTTGACGAAGAGAGGTTTTGGAGCATTGTTTATCTGCCATTGAAGTTTTTTTTTTTGGGGATTTTTCGGGTTTTTTTTTGCACGATTCTTTTGCGAAGTAGGGGTGATTATTCTCTGTCCTCGGTTATCTGCATCTGAGGTTTCTAGGGTTTCGAGCCTTTACTTGGCCGAAACACGGGGCGATTCTTCTTAATTCTATTGGAGAAGTATAGATTCTAGCGTTTTCGTGCCATTGTTGTTGACTAAAAGCTCAAGAAAGCTCTCTAAATAGTCCAAGATCTGAAGGCTTCTATTGCTTGAAGAAACTCTCTCTTCTGAAAAGAAAATCAAGGTTTGTTTGCCGAGCTCCTGAACAGAATTATCTTATTTTTCCTTCCTTATGTGTCCACTACAAAAGGAAAAATTCAACTTTTAGATGTTATCATTGGCATAAGGTTTTCTACACTTTGATTTAGATTTTTCCTTCCATATTTAAGAGTTTTCTCTTGTATTTTGCAGGAAAACTTAAAAAACAGAGGATCTGAATTTCTTTCCCTGCTATCATCACTCGAAAAGGACTGAATTTTGGTGAGAAGGCGTTTTCTTTTGAGGTGTTACTGAATCATGGTAGTGGGAGCAGAGGTATGCCACCGGAACATTCCGGTGTTGGATGTTCAGTTCAATAGATGCATCACTAAGGGAAACAATATTCAAAAGATAGAAGAGATGGTTGAAATATCTTCTCCTAAACCTGTTCTTCGAGGGATTCACACATCTGCTACTGTCTCTGTTGAGGCTTCCCTTGCCGAACTGGTAAGATCTTGATCTTCTTTTTGAGATTTCAATTCTGATTTTTTTTATTGAATTTTGGGTTTTGAGTCAGAAAATCCTTGGTAACTTTGTCGGCATGGTGGGAATTCACATTATGTTGCCAATTTTTTTTGTCGGAATTAAATTATGTATCCCAAACTGGGATTGTTCATTGAATGCATAGATAATATTGGTACATCTATTTATAGTTGAGAATTGTTGTGTCCTGTTGTAGTCCGTTCCTTTGTGTTGCCTGCAGGAGACTTGAGTGTTGATTCACTGATAAATCTAGGTGTTAATGGAGCACCTTATGTTTTGCTCAATTATTTGAAATGTCAAGTTTTTGGTTTGAAGAGGTAGAAAGTATTATATGTGAACAGAATTATGAGCTGCGATTTCTGCTTAATTGTGTTTTTGTGAGGTTGTTGTTAAGGTTACAGGTGTCATAGTTTTTGGTATCTGTGTCACGTTAGAGATCCCCTGGTTTCTGATGGATATCAGTTGGGGTTCTTATTAGGATATGAGGGAAGCCCCTGTAATATCTCCTTTCTCACTTCCCTGAAGTCTTAATAGCCTGATTGCTGTTTCGCTGTTTTTGTGCATGTTTTGAATCCTTATGAATGCTCTTTGCATGTTTGCAGCTGATGTAACCTCATAGGTTTTTGTATTACTTGGTTCATGCTCTATCTTTCAAACATATGGGATATCGATCTGGTGACTTATGCAGTGGTTACATATTTCGGAGAATTTGTCTCATTTTTTTAATTGAGAAAACATGTTTTGATCTCATGAGGTTCACCTTGTTATTGTGCTTTTAAATTTCAAAAAAAATTGTCCTCCTTGCTACTTTTAAAGAATTTTTTTGTGTTCCCTTTTACGTCTAAAAAATAATTGCACTTACTGAAATTTTTAGAGATACCAATTGTTTTATATAAATAATTGCAGGTAACGTTTCTTTATTTTTTTCTCGCTTTGTCAAGCAAATTATTCATGGGATTGCTACTAAGTATGAAGACTATCCAGAATTCTTTTCTTTTGGGAAAAGAAACAGATTATCGAGAATAATCTTTTTTGAAAATGTGTTCACAATAGACCATCCAAAATTAATATTTTGAGCAAAGATTTGTCCCACATGCCACATTATGAATAATCAATTACTACTTAGAAATCTGCATTTTCTGGACACTTGAAATTTATTTTGTGTTTGAATTTTTCTTGTGCTTTACTGCCTTCGTGACTAGGTAATAGATGTAGGTGGTCTTGGTTACGCTTGCATATATAGACCGTACCCACCATTTTGTGTGTCATCCTCCTGATTCTTGGAAGTTTGTATGCATATACATATAACCAATTTTGGTTGGTGGAACCCTGGCATATGCGTAAGTATTTAGCGGTCGTATCGCAGTTTAAGGATATGAAATCAAGTAAAATAAGTTAATAAAGAACTCCTTATGCCATGGACAACTGTGGCATTAGGTGATCTTGTCTCATTGTGGCTTCAGTAGCTTGTTGCATGATCTCTTATGTGTGCAGAAGCTAATGGATGCAATCTAGTATATATGAAGTGCCATTTCATTGTTTAATACTTGCAGTTACTAGTTAATCATCCCCCAAATTCATTATTGAATTGTTGAAGTCGGAGCTAGTCCAAAACGTTTATTCATTCTGAATAGCACATGCTTATTGTTTTGCTACAGTTTTCATTATTATGATTTTCATTGTTCAGATATATTCTCTTTGAATTACAGTCTCAGAGTTTTATGACTTTCTCAAAATTTTCTGTCTATAAGTTGAATGACTCTTGCCTAGTAAGACACCTAATATGGGATGCTTGTTTTTCATGCAGGATCTAAGAGATTGCAACTCCATCTCAGATACCTCTGTTGACATGGGTGTCCTGCAATTCATCCCAACCATCCGATCTGGTAGCTTTTCAGACATCGGACCAGTAAGATGCATGGAAGACGAACACATCAGGATCGATGATCTTGCTATGCACTTGGGTTCGATGTTTAGGTGTCCCATGCCAAGTGCCTTCTATGGGGTAAGTTATATATAAAAGAAATCCCCCTCTACTCGATCACACAATATTATAGTGGTCTTTACCCAATTTTAACAAGAACAACACCATCCTTTCAAATCAACATTTCACTAATGGTGCTTTCCCAATGTACTATTGCTCAATAAAATATGAATTGATATGGTCCAGGTGTTTGATGGGCATGGAGGTCCTGATGCTTCTGCTTTTATGAGGAAGAATGCCCTGAGATTCTTCTTCCATGACACTGATTTTCCACAGGCGCTTGTGGCTGATGACACATTCATAGAGGGAATGGAGAATTCTGTTCGGGAAGCCTTCCTTACTGCAGACCTTGCCTTGGGCAGTGACTGTAGCATCAGTAGTTCTTCGGGGACAACTGTCCTGACTGCTCTCATTTTTGGAAGGTTAGAATTTTGAATGAATTTCACAATAGATGCATAAGTAAAACCAAAATGCAATTGATTCTGCTGTGGATTCGGAAATGAAAGGCTCCATTATTTTGTTTCCCTTAATGTCCTCTATACAAAGCAACAATTCTTCTGTTGTACTGTCTTTTTTCCTTTTTGGCTTGTGGTGTCCTTAACTACCCTATTGAAAAGCTGGGTTAACACTGTTTTTGTGCATTGATGTGTTCTGTTTCAGGCTCCTGCTGGTTGCAAATGCAGGCGACTGCCGGGCTGTCCTCTGTCGCAAAGGGGAGGCTGTGGATATGTCGCATGACCACAAGCCCCTCTCCCCTTCTGAGCGGCAGCGTGTGGAGTCATGCAATGCCTCTGTCGATGACGGTGGGTACCTGAATGGCCTCCTTGGCGTGACACGGGCCCTCGGTGACTGGGACATCAAGGGCAGTCCAACAGCAGCCTCCACTTCGCCACTCATCGCCGAGCCCGAGTTTAGGCGCACATTACTCAGCGAGGATGATGAGTTCTTGATAATGGGATGCGATGGAATATGGGATGTGATGACAAGTGAGAAAGCAGTTGGAATTGTGCGGCGAGGGCTAAGGAGGCATAATGATCCCGAGAGGTGCGCGAGGGAATTGGTGATGGAGGCGTTGAGATTGCATACATTTGATAATCTCACTGTTATTGTGGTTTGCTTCTCTTCACCTTCTTCGATAGGGCCAGGGGCATCCTCTTTTTGTGAGCATAGTAGGCCAAGGTTGCTCTGCTCATTGTCACCTGAGGCTCTTAGGAAACTTAGATCGTTGCTTTGTGATCAGTGATGTGATGAAGCTGCTCTGCAGCACACCCCCATCCCTCTCTCTCCCTTCCTCTGCTTGCTGCTGCTGAGGTTGTTTTGTATGTGAATTTCGATACCCGGCATGAATTTCCTTGTGATGCCCCGTCTCTCTCTTACCGGCAGTTCGGTGGCAGCTATCAGGCGCGGCGCCATCTCTTTCTGTATCTAATCTAGCTGCTGTTGACATGGGTTCATCTTGAAATGGCCGTCCATCTCTTTCTCTGCCTCTCTAAAGGCCCCTTGGTTGGTGAGCATCACCTGGGGGTTGGTTTTCTAAATGAGGGGAACTCTGTTTTGTGGCTGTTTCAGGGGCATTCAAAAAACAGCCAGCAGTTTTGTAGGGGTGTTGAGTTGTATTACTTCTTTTTATTTTTATTATTATTATTTGCTTTTGTTGTGTGAATGTACATAGATAGTACCAATGCCCTTTTGTATTTATTAGTGAATTCATTTAGGGAGGGATGAGGCGTTTTAGGAAGCTTGGTGTTTTGCTGTACTCTGGTTTCACGTGTATATAAAAATGTTTAATTCATTTGCGGCACGTGGGCAATATTCCTGGACACAGTGAAATGTCTTTGTATTTAGCAAGTTTAGATGCGATGGGGAGTCATATTTGATGAGAAAAGCGTGTCTTACCCAACTCTTACCTGTTCTTGCGTAACACCAGTCAAAGGGGTGGTGGTGTGCACGTCGCACCATGAAATCCAAAACTAATCGCCTGATAAAAAAATTGGGTAAAAAATATGGATCGGTAAAATTATTTCATGTAAAGAGATCGTAGATATATTTGATTAGGCTAAACAAATTGGAGTAAAAAAAATGGATATATTTAAAATATTAGAAATTTTGAATATATATATATGAGCATAGAAAAAATTAATAGTTGTGAGGAGTCCTATAAATATAAATTTCAAACATTCAATGTGATATATCTTTCAATCATATTTCAAATATTTAGTGATATATTATCTATTTTATTAGTCAAGACAAGTATTGGGTAGGGGAATTCAATTTTCATCTTTTTAGAAAGAAATAGTCTACCCCATACTTACTAATTATGGTCGAATAGAAATAAAAATAGAAATAGAAATTTTGTAAAACGGGAAAAAGATATTGAATTTTTTTTAAAAAAATCAGAGTATAATAATGGAATTTATTTTTTGAAAAGATTTTTTCAAATTTTTAAAAAATCACGTTTTAAACTTCTTGAAAAATTCACAAATTAAATTATTTTTCAAAAAAACCTGATTTTTTGAAAAAGTCGCCATTAAATTGGCGACTTACTATGGGTGCGACACATTTGCTGCCTGAGCTGTGGCAAAATAGTTTCGGTTATTTTGATCAAACAGCTAAGGGTGGCAATGGACCGGGCTGGGCCTGGCCTGGCAATTGTCCTTAAGCGCCTAGCCCCTGATTTTGTTAGAGCCCAGCAGGGCTAAAAAAACAATAAAAGAAAAATAAGAAAAAACAGAGGACCGGGCCGAACTAGGCCGCCGCTGGCCCTTGGGCTACAGTTTGTGGTTTGTAGCCTAGGCTCACTTTTTTTTTTGAGGGTCCAGTCGTGGGTGAGGCCTGGGCCAACCCTGCATAAAGCGGTCAAACGGACAAAGTTATGTATGGACTATGGAGGTCAAAAGGGCATCAAATAAAATATTATAATCTAGATATGCTCGTATATTCGAAAGAGGGGGCAGATAATAGCTGTTTCTAGGTGTTTAACATGACTGAGAATTTACACTCCACAACATTTCTTGGAAATAGAAGGGTGATTTGAATTATGCTCACTAAGACAATAAACAACCAGATTTAAAAATAATATCAGAACCCCCATTCCCACACTTATCTCCCCACTCCAACCCAAACTTAGAGTGCAAGTTAGGTATGGCAGGCCTCATTCCACTAAAAATTAAAAAGAATTGTACAAATGACAATAAGTTGTGTAATAATTTATCATTGCCTTCTAAGAAATAATTAAGTATGATGGAACTTAAAAACATGTACATGGGGAACATTGAGGTATCATGAACATTTCCTCTGCCCTTCAAAAATGGCCCTTAAATTATTCCTATTTTACTATGTGATTAATGGAATACAAAATGAATGATAGATGTGATAAACGATCGAGAACGGGTTCTAGATAACAACATGATTTCTAGAGTTTCATTTTTGTAAGGTACCAAGGTACCATTCAAAAAATAAAAAATAAATTAGCTTATCACTGATTTCGGAGTTTGATACGGCACTTTGGGATCTTTTTATTTGTGGTAACTTAGAGTTATATTATTTATAAAAGAAAAATGCTTACATAAGGTTGCAACCTTATACTGTAGAAAAAGGCACCTAAAAAATCTATCAAAAAAATAAAGGTCTCGATGTTGGAAAACCCTCTAATTGATTGTCTCGATTTCGAGCTATAAGGATTAAAAAAAAAAAAAAAGAAAAAAAAAAAAAAAAAAAGGTTGATGTCCAAAAGACGGTAAATCTTGTAATATGTTATATAGACAGTCCATTCTCGAGATTTTAATCTATTTCTAGATCTACTTGATCGGTACTATTTTTTGAGTTTTAAAATCAATAATTAGAGGTGAAGTAGATTTTCTGGTCAGCATTAAAATTTTCGATACCAAAATTATATGTCTCGATGAGCTTTAGAGATGAGACCACATACAAACCACATCATTTAGAAATAAAATAAAGAATAAAACTCTTAGAGATCATATGGGATATCCTTTTGTTACGTCATTATATGCTCCTTAACACTAACCTAAGATTTATTATTGCTTGTTGTTGTTATTGGCTTTGTTTTCCTTTTAGATTACAAAATAACAGTATTTGTCTCCAAACCCACCTCTAACTCAACTCCATTGGTGCACCTCCATGCTGGTTTGTGTTGACCTTCTTGGTCCAGGTTTAGCTACGTGTCTTATTCACACCAACATCTAATCAAATAGTAATTAATATGTGATTGTGAAAAAGAAAGAGGAGGTCACCAAAAGGTTTTAAAGCATTCCTTGCTGATGAAAGCGTCAGCGTTTCTTGCACGCGACACGTGTGGAATCAGGATCATTTCAATCCACTCTTTTATTATTAAATTATATACAGCCATATGTGTAATTGTTAGAGATGCCGTACACCAGATGCTGTAAATGAATATAAAAATTGTAGAAGGGGTATAAAAGGTTGGTTTATTATATTTATTTGTTTTGGTTTTTTGTGTGCCATTTGTTGTGCGTTTTGGCGTCGAGTGGTTGAGGTGGGTTGCTTTATGAGTAGGAGTTGTGATGCTTCTCCCATTTACTGGTGTGGTGTGGTGCGGTGTGGTGTGGTGCACAAAGCACGAATCGCATCGAAGTTTTAAGTGCATATCTCACTCATGCCAATCAATCAATCTTTCTTTGTGTGAAGTACGTTTGTTTCATCTACTGTTTGATTGCACGAACCAGACAAGGAACCCGGCCATGGGCTCGGATCCGAGCAACCTAAAACCGGTTTGAGTAACTGCCCCGAATTCGGCAAACCAGGGCTAAAAAGAGTTAAAAAATTTTGAAAATCGAACGCATATTTAAAATATAACTATACAAAATACATCTAAATAAGGATAAAAGTAGTTAAAAAATAGATTTTTTAAAAATCAATTTGCTCTTGAGGGTATTTTAAAAATAATTAAAAGATAAAAATATAAAAATAAAGTCAAAATAATTTCCAAAGCAATAGAAAACATTAAAAAGCATATTACAAACAAAGTTCTTATTTTTTTGGATTTTTTATTTTTTTTTTTAATTTTTTAAAATCCGGATGGTCAAGCTGATTGACCATCCTGACCGGCCAAAACCAACCAACCACGGCCAATCGCCGGTTCTGAGTAACCCTTACAGTTCCGGTTTAACCCGGCCGGGTTCTGAAATGTTCTCTCTCTCTCATTCACGTCTCTTGTGAAGTTGATGTCTTTGTCCCATCTCCCTCTTCGTATTTTTTAGAAAGGAGTGAAGGATTAAATTGATTCAAAATTGAAGATTTGATTTTTTTTAGGGCACCATTGCGAAATGGATTTTTATTTATAAAAAAACCTACCCGCAGGTGCCTCAATCTTCTTTTTTATACGCTTTGCATGAAGAAGAATAACTTGTTTGCTCTCCCAAGTGCTGTGTGTGATTTAGTCGATGTCATGCTGCCAAATGAAATTGCTAGTGACCCTTAAAGAAAAAAAAAATCTCTCTATATTTTTATTAACGCACCAGACTGATCCCATTTATTAGACAATAACTAAGTGGTCTAGATTCTTAAGGGCTTGTTTGATAAAATAGGATTTTGATTATTTAGGATTTTGAGAGTCCTGTAAAGGCTTTGCTGGCTCCCCATACATCTGGATTACAGGTTATCCGAATTTGTGTATTCTGATGTGTTTCAAAGAGATGGATATGTGTTTAAGCTTTGTACATAGATAGGAATACCAAAATTAGTTTTTCATACATGAAATATTGGGACATCATTTATATAAGGAGGAAGGAGGGATTTTAAGTGATAGGTATTTGTATGGTAAAATTTTAAAGGTTAAAACTATAGACGTGTTCGCTTAATACGTATGTTTTTTTTGTATGTTTGACCGTCCATTTATGGAGTAAAAAAGAAAAATTCATAATCTAATATAATCTGCAATAAACGTTGCACACAGAAGCTCTAAATATGGTAAGTTTATTTTTAGCAAATAAAATACAAGAAAAATGAAACAAGCAACAAGCAAGAAAAAGAAAGCAATAAATAAATAATAGAAAAAAAAAATATTAGAATTTACATGGTTCGTAACAAATGTAACTATATTCATGGGTGAAAACCATTGATGTTTTCCACTAAATCAAATAAAGAAAATTATAAAGCAATTACTTGAGAGAATCAGAGACAAAGCTCAATTTCTCACCAAGCTTTATTCTCTCTATAATTTTATCTCTATACAAAAACCCCCAAAACTTTCCCTTTGTTTTTTTTTAATCTTTCTCATACAAAAAGAACTTAAATAGATAAAAGAATGACCTCCAAAAGTGGTATCAGAGCCTCGTTTGGGGTATCGGTATGGCAGTAAAGGTTTCAATTATAAATTTCAAAGTGGAGAAATTTGATGACAAACACTACTTTTCCAACAATGATAGTGAAGAAATTTATTTGGCAAAATATGAATAATTTATAAAGCTCTCCAATAAATGTTGGCATGGTGAGCAATTGATTTTCATATCAAAGTGAAGATTGTTGGATATACTGATATAAAAAATCAACCACATTAAGGAATCCCATATTATGTGGGATTGAGATTGATATTGATAAGGTTTTTAAAGGTATTAGAAATCTAAAAAGATTAGGACTCTTGGATATGTCTCTTTGTTTTTTAGATATATGTAACATAAGAAGTTGCCTATTTAGTGTGTACTATTAACCTTTTATATATATATATATATATGGGATGAAAAAAGAATGGATATATATGCCCTATTTGGGACACCATATGGGAAAGATAGTTTCCTCTAGAGAGAAGATTGAGAGGCTTGTTTCAAGATTTATGAGTTTGTAGGCATTACCTAGATGAATCTGGATCGCATGTGGTCGCTCCCAATTAAGCTTGAATTGTTCTAATGGATAAGGATTAATTGTCGACTAGAAGATTTTCTTCAAGACTAGATCCCCAATTCTAAATTCTCTAGGTACACACCTTCTTTTGGTATGCTCGCTCTATTCTGTGATGATAGAAGATCATTTCTCAGCTGCTTAGAGTCGTTTCTCATCTAGTATTTCGAGGGTGGCTAGTCGATCTTCAGACTGTTGCTTGTAATCTAATTCCTTGTGAACAAGTATCCTAAGAGAGGGTATCTCTACCTCAATTGGAAGTACTGCCTCCATACCATAGACCAATGAGTAGGGATTTTGAGTGGTTTCTCCTTTTAGTCAAAGAGAAAATCACTTTCTCATTGCTCTAGCGTCTCTATCTAGTGTTGACGGTAACAGGTACCACAAGTAAAGAGAAAGAAGAACGACATATGACATCAGATTGAGAGACTTGTTTCTTATAGAGAAACAGGTCCCCATAGAGATTTAGGGTGGTTTTCCTTTTTAGTTAGAGAGAAAGTTAGTTTTTCGTTGCTCTCGCATCTCTATCTGGTGTTATCGGTAACGGTTATCAGAAGTAAATAAAAAAAAGAACGACATATGGCGTCGTTCAGGAGAGTGGTTTAACAGGGTTTTGCTCAACTTGGCTTTGTTAAGGGTTAGAGAGATAACTCTATGTCCCAAAATTTATGATGTAACTTTTATTGGTATAGTGGATTTCAGTTTTTCGTATCCGTGGAGTTAGACTTTCTGGGGCGCACCACGTAAATTTTTATGTTATCGTGATATATGTTTCATGTTTTATTTCTCGTACTTTATTTGCCAAAAATCAACTCATCGAGTTTAGAGCTTCTGTGCACAATAATAAACTCTCTTCCACTGTTTTCTAATTATGAGGAACTAGTAAAATGCATGTACGATGCCCTTGATATTAAATGTTGATTATAGAAATATATTTATTATTGAAAGCATTTCAATAAAACATAGATAGAATTCTATGAATTCATTTTTACAATAGAATATTTTATCAAATAATTATAATATTTATAGTAGATATTATTTTAATATAAAATTAATTAACATGTATCCATTTAATATAGAATTAAAATAAAACATGATTTAAATAAATAATTCAAATTATATTAATAAAAATTGATGGAGAATTTTATGTAGGCTTGCACTCTTACTAATGCCAATATCCAATATAGTAGTAATAGAAGTTCTTTATGATAACAAGTTCTTATGCTGATATCCAACATGGTAGTTCGTTACAACATGCTTTGAAAGCATTCAACTTATTATAAACAAAAGAGTGATCAGAACTTAAATGCATTGATAAAAACCTAATTTGGAAAAGAAATTTCATTTAATCTCTATATTTATTGTATTAATAGTTTGCAACATTTCTGCTGTAACTTATTATAAACAAAAAACTGATCAGAACTTAAGTGCATTGATGAAAACCTAATTTGGAAAAGAAAACTCATTAGTATTAATAATTTGCAACATTTCTGCTGTTAAATATAATTAAATTTAAATACAATTATTTGTTTGTTAATAATTTGTTTATGATATTATGTCGCATATTTAATAATTATAATCGAACTTTACATAACTTATTACTGACTTCTTTTTATGTTATTACATGTAATTCCTATTAAATATTATTAACTATTAGTAAATATGCATAAACCCTTGGTAAGTTAAAAAAATTAAAAAAAAACGAAGGAAATTTGTTTGCTGTATAATAAAATATGATCCAAAAATGCAAAAAAATAAAACTAACAAAAATATGTTTTGTGCAATTTTTTTTTACTTTTTCTCTTTACTTCCATTGTGGATTTTGGAAGATGAAAGAAAAAAAAATGAAAATGAAAAATGAATTTTTTTTTATTAAGTTATTTTCATAATAACTCTTTTTACAAAAAATATTCCTTAGTGATGCATGGGTAAAAGCAAAAATCTTTCTCTCTCTAGCTAAGGAAATTTTTGCCACTATATTGCTATTGAATTTTCATGATAACAATAAAATAAACAAAAATATTATTTTATAATACATATTTTTAGGAGAGAGATGAGTAAGAGGGGAGCAAGAAGAGAGACTGAAAGTGAGAGAGAGATTGATTTGAGAAGAGAATTGGCGGTAGAGATTTTAGGAGAGAGAAAAGATTGGTGGGATATGAGATAGGGACATGGAAAATAGAAAATGCATGTTTAATTAGTGATAGATGTTTATTAATGAGGGTTGCGCATGTTTATTGCGAGGTACTTTTTTTATTAGTGATAGATATTTATTAATGAGGGCATGTTTATTGGGATGTTTTTTTTAAGTTTAAGTGGGGGTATTTTGCTATATATTAATAATAGGATATGTATGAGAAATTGAATTCCCTGGTCGAGGATGGGAGAGAGAATAAGGAGATAGAAAGAAGTTACGTAAACGATACCTAATTTAATTTTAAATTCAAATTTAAATAGTATACCTAATTTAATTTTAAATTCAAATTTAAATAGTATTGGAGTCACTTGCACATCCAATATCACACATGAGATATATTACACATCCTACATACATGAGATATTATATGTTCTCTATCTCATTCCTCCTCCAAATTTGTATGCCTCTATTTGTAACATTCAAAACTAATATTATATCCTAAAATGAAGGAAAATTGTTTCATGCGGGCTCGACCGCATTTCTACATATGCGGTCTAGAAAGTATAAAGCATCCATCTTAAAGATGGACGCAAGTAGGTGTTCCATCTAAAAACAATGGAGGTTGATAGTCCAAATGTTTTCTTACTAGAATTATCATTTCTAATCTTTAAAATTTATTTATTTTTCATATTCATGATCTCCATGTTAGAGATTACATGTCCTTCAAAATTAAGGCTTAAAACCCATCTGGAAATTACATTTATTAAGAGGCCTGCATTTTTATATATGTGTGGGTTTGGCCGCATAGAAACCGGGTCCTAAAATAAAAGAAGAGATGGAGAGAGAGTATATGTAGGAGACAATAAAAAGGATTTGTCTAAGAGAAAGCATAAAGAATCTATGATACCATTACAAAGAGGTCACAATTGGTACTAACATTGAGATGTCAAATTGGATGGCTTGGGGTATATCACAAAGTTTGATAAATTTGTTTTTGAAATTTGAGTCAATGACAGGTTCACAACTATGCAAGTTGAAATTTGATGGACAAGATTGATTGTGACCTATTTGTATTAAAAATAAATAATCTATTTGTATACTTTATCCGACCTCAATTAATCGAAAAAATGCTAAAATAATGACATTGATGATGAGTCTATTTGTATACTTTCCCTGATAGTAAGTAAGAAAGAGTTATTAAAGAAAATAACTAAAGATAAAATGCGAAATACCTAACTTAAAAAAGAGTAAAATAGAAAGAGAGAAGGATAACTGGTGTGAAAATAAGAGGGGTCCTCCTCTCACTTTATATATAAAAATAAATAATCGATACTCTTTATCACAAGCAGCTATCATCTTGATATGAGTACAAAAGCAAGATCAAGGTAGTAATTCACATATTCATCAAATCTTGTGTGTATGTTTGTCTTTGATTTTTCTTGTCATATTCCCCGTAGAGTTCAGTCATAATCCCTAAATTTCAAACCAATAAAATTACATAGGCAACACGTTACATTGACTAACTTGACTTATTTCTCTAACTTCGTAAGTGAGTTTGTAAAGAACACCAAAGATGTGTTATATTGTATTTCTTGTGGAAGGATGCCTCAAATTGGGTGTCATATTAACCATTCTGCCTACATCTGATATCATTAATGGCTTTTTTTGTAAGAAATTAATTTTTTAGAAAATAGATTTCTTATATTTAGATTTCACATGTTTTTCTCTCATGTTTGGTAATACTATTTAGATTTTCTATGAAATTGTTTTCTTTCGATTGGTAAACTATTTGGGAATCAACCCTCTTGGAATATGTAATGTAAGCAATTCTCTCTCTCTAGAAATCCAATCTCTCTTTCTCTCTTTAAAAATATATTCACTCTCTAAAATGCATCATCTCTCTCTAGAAACCCACTATCTCTTTCTCTATCTAAAAACATATTCTCTCTTTAAAAACTCGATCTCTCTTTCTCTATCTAAAAATCTATTCTTTTACTAGAAACCCAATCTCTCTTTCTCTATCTAAAAACTTATTCTCTCTAGAAACCCAATCTCACTTTCTCTATCTAAAAATCTATTTTCTATCTAGAAACCCAGTCTCTATTTCTTTATCTAAAAACCTATTCACTTTCTAGAATCTCAATCTCTCTCTAAAAGCCCATTATCTCTCTAGAAATACAATCTCTCTTTCTCTCTCTAAAATTCCATTCTTCCTTTCCCTATCTAAAAACCGATTCTCTTTCTCTCTCTCTCTCTAAAAATTGATTCTTTTTAGAACTCAATCTCTCTTCTCTTTCTAAAAACCCAATCTCTCTTTCTCTATCTAAAAACTTATTTTCTCTCTAAAAACCCATTTATCTTTCTCTCTAAAAACTTATTCTCTCTAGAAAACCAATCTTTCTCTCTCTTAAAAAACTCATTATCTCTCTAAAAACTCGATCTCCCTTTCTCTCTCTAAAAACCTATTCTCTCTCTCTAAAAACACATTCTCTCTAGAAACCCAATCTCTCTAAAAACCAATTCTCACTCTCTAGAAACCCATCTCTCTTTAAACCCAATATTTTTCTCTAGAAACACAATATCTCTTTCTCTTTCTAAAATCCCATTCTCTCTTTCTTTTTCTAGAACTGAACATCTCTTTCTATTTCTAAAAACCCAATCTCTCATTCTCTCTCTAAAAAACTAATCTCTTTTTCTTTTTCTAAAAAATATTATCTGCCTTTAGAAACATAATCTCTCTCTAAAAACCCATCATCTCGCTCTAGAAATCCTCTCTCTTTAGAAACCAAATCTCTTTCTCTAAACACCCATTCTCTCGCTCTAGAAATCTACTCTCTTTCTCTCTCTAAAAACCACCCTCTCTAGAAACTTAATCTCTCTTTCTCTATCTTAAATCCCATTATCTCTTTCTCTCTCTAAAAAATCATTCTCTCTAAAAGTCCAATCTATCTTTCTCTCTAAAAACCCATTCTTTATCTAGAAACCCAATCTCAATTTCTCTCTCTAACAATCCATTCTCTCTCTAGAAACCGATTTCTCTCTAAAAACCCATTCTCTCTTTAGAAACTCTATCTATCTTGCTCTCTCTAAAACCTATTATCTCTCTCTAGAAAACCAATGTCTCTTTCTAAAAATCCATTCTCTCTCTCTAGAAACCCAATTTCTCTTTCTCTATCTAAAAATCATCTCTCTCTAGAAACCTAAGCTCTCTTTCTCTCTCTAGAAATCCAAGCTCTTTTTCTCTCTTTAGAAATCAATCTCTTTCTCTCTCTAAAAGCCTAATATCTCTTTCTCTCTCTAAAAATGCAATCTCGCATCTCTCTCTAGAAACCAATATATTTCTCTCTCTAAAATCCCAATGTCTCTTTCTCTCTTTAAAAATCCAATATCTATTTCTCTATCTAGAAATCCAATTTTCTAAAAAAAATTTCTAAAAAATATTTTTGTCTTACTATAAACAAGAAAAATTGGAAGAGTGAAATAAAATGAATAAAAGGGGGGGGGGGGGGGGGGGGGGGGGGGGGGACTTCTTAATGGGCTGGGTCGGGCTCAAGCCCAATACATTCTTTTCTGGTTGGGTCGGGCTAGGCCGGGCATTGATAGTGCATATTTTTGGGGGCGCGATGGGATTTTCGGTACACTTTTCAGGAGGGCCTTACTGGGGCAGGCCAAAGTATTTTTGGGCTTTGCCGAGCCTTGGGCTAGCCCGGCCTGATGGTAACCTTACTTACACCCTTGCCCCAGATTTTGAAAGAAATTAGAATCATACCTACATATGTATGATTTAAATTTCTTAGATTTGGGCCAATTTTTATGTCAATTAATTTCATTAAAAAGATTTCTTACTCTTGTGATGAACTAAATGTGAGAAATTAGTTATTTTTTTTAAAAATCATTTCTAAAAAATCATTTTCATACAAATCAAACATGCCCTAATGTTATTAACATATATATAGTATGGAGCAATGAAACTTGGGTATTCACATACTTGTATCTACGAGATGGTATTTACATCTCATTTATGGTTCGAATCCTCTCTGACATGGTCTCTTTTTTGCTGCCAGATTTCGTTTATGATTTGGCTCAATTACCCTAAAATAGGACTGTACTACTATGATTTGTATCTTCTCCATTTTTAGTTAATGAAAAACAGGTAGAAGGCCTTCTTCCCTAGGCTTACTTGAAAAAGACAACTGTTTAAATAGGGATTGCCTACAAATAGACAATGTATTTTTTGTACATAGAGGTCACATTAATACCCACTCATCAGATGTCAAATTGGACTGCTTGAGGTGAGTCATGAAATCTAAAAATTTATTTTTTGGAACTTTGTGTCTATTCATTGACACTCTTACAACCACCCATTTTGCAATTTAAAAGACAAGAATGATTGTGATCATGTACAAAAGATAAATGATCTCTTTGTACACAATTCCATTTAAATAATCAAGTATATTTTTATCAAGTCAATTAATTAGTTTATTATTTTGAATAAAATACCTTGCAGAACATGAAAGCTTTATGTGATATTTGCTTAGAGGATGAGAGTTAGTACCAAAAACATTCCCATCATGCTTGAATATCATGCACCAATTCCTTTGGAAAAGGAGTCAATTTCGAATTGCAATATTGCCCTTGGTTCTCAACATTTATTATGACAAGATTGAGAGTCCCATCAATTGCTCCAACACAATCTTTCATATGATTAAACTATAATGACTTAATAGTGATAATTACATAAAAGTAAATATAATATGAATGGTATCTTGAAGAAGGGAAAGAAACTAACATTATTGCGGAAACCTGGAGTAGCAATTATTGATGGGAGACATATGTTATGAGGTGGAAGCCTACCATCATTTTAATGACACAATCGAAATATCGATTTATAGTTTGACTAGAGTGTTGGAATCAGCGGTATACATAATGATTGCCAGATCTATGATCGAAGGTGAATAGGAATATTGCTACTTGTTCCTTGACACTAATATACTTGAGTGACAGAAGAAATTCTTCCCTCAAATAATATTAGAATGATTCTCGAGGATGTGTTGCTCCATATGAAGATTCTCCTTGCAATAATTTGTAGGTTTAATTCTTTCCTCATATAATATTGGAATGATTCTTGAGGATGTGTTGCTCCATTCGAATACAATCATTTGCATGTTTAATTAGTAGCTCCCAGACATATACTTTACCCCTTGAAGACTAAAGTCTGATAAGGCATCTTATCTAAGCATGTCTCATATCCTTGTTTAGCAAGAGCATCTATTATACGGTTTACTTTTTGTTTCATTCTTCAAAATCATGTTTCATTCACATGATTGATCAATTTTGGTTTATATCCACCTTAATAATCAAATCATTCATAACACAAAACCATGTATATCAGACATTCGTAATCTAGATTTGTCAATATAATGTTGCAATATCGATCACTATATTATTCTCATATCAAAATATTAAAACAACAACAATCATTATATCATTACTAGTTCAAGGCACGTGCGTTGCACGTGTGCTTCCATGCATACAAGTTTTTCAAAATAAAAATGTAAATGTTAAATAAATAATGGAAAGCTATAGCTTCAAAAGGCGTGGTCACGAAGTTCAAATAATAGGAGCACCTAACTTCCTTGTGCGAAGGCAAGAGAAATATTGATCTAACCATGTTGAAACAACATAATACATAATTAATATGTTATAATTTTTCTTTAAATAAAATCAAAAGGAACATAGATAATCTCTTTGACCTTTGTCAAGATTCGTAAAAAAGGAAAAATACCTACAAAATAATGCTATTATGGATGTAGAGAATAAACAAAAATAGCCATGGATATAAATAAATCATATTTTTTTAAAAAAAAAGACAAAATATTGTATTGCACAAAAATGAGATTGTATACTATGAAGCCATTTATTTTTTGTAAAAAGTGGTCACAATCACTTTTAGCCATTGACAGTTCTCTTGGGAATGCAAATCCTGTAGGTGTAGGGGGTTTAGTGCATGACAGCTCTGGTGGGATCTTGTTATCTTTCTTTAGTCCTTGTGGTATTATGTCTATCAATCATGCTGAATTTGACTACCCTCCATCAAGGTTTGCTTATTGTTTTTGACAAGGGCTTTGCCAGAGATATTATAGTAGAAGGGGATTCACTTAATGTTATCAAATGGTGTAGGAGAGAGCAAAGGGGTCCAGCGGTCCTTTTCTCTCATTGGATCAAAATTTTAAACCTTTGTGCACTTCCGAGATGGAAAATTTCTTTTGGCCACACTCTTCGTGAAGCAAATGGTGCAACAGATGGCTTGGCCAAATCAAGAGTCTCTCTCCCCTGCCTTCCTGTTTCTAATGTTTTGATTTCATGGTAAATCCACGCTTACGAAGCATTCTATCAAAATTATTTCTTAAAAAATAATTCAAAATTAAGAACTGGCAAAAAATTGCAGAAAGGGGGATGAGATATATGGAAGAGGAAAGAATGAAAGAATATGTGAAGAATGTAGAAATGTAAGGTCTAGTTTTTCAGTAGGGAGTAAAATGATATCTAAATTTATTAAGAAGTAATGATAATGTTAACCTATTTTGGGATGTTTATCATTTCTAAAGATATATGTAAGTATCACTCTTTAAGGTACTCTCCTAATCCATCATCACATTCCTAAATAAATCACTTTTATAATCTATAATGTATCTCATATGCTTGAGTATTGATTTTCCACTTCTTTCGTTCTAAACATTTTCTTTATATATACACCAAAAAATACCTCACCCACATCCCAACATAAAAATCAAAGAGAAAGGTTCAGATGAACGTATACAAAGTGAGCCCTCTCTTTTTTCTCACTACCTACCTCATGCCAAAATGGCTTACCCTAAACACTTTCCCACAAAGTCTTCTGCCTGTCTCACAACGTGCGTGTTAACCAAACAAGCTCTTATCTAATTCCTCCGTCTTTCCTCAGATCCCTACTCTGTTGTAAGCTTTTCGAAGTACAGTTTACATGCTATTCTCGCTTCCCAACATGCCTTCTAGAATGTATATATTCTTATGCCGTAAAAATACTATCCATGATTTGTCGATCTTTGAGAAAGCTTATTGCTATCCCGATATAACATCATGGATGACTCTTCTGTTGTAAGCTTTTTCGAAGAACAGTTTACATACTATTATCGCTTCCCAACAAGCCTTCTAGAATGTATACATTTTTATGCCGTAAGAACACTATCCATGATTTGTCGATCTTTAAGAAAGCTTATTGCTATCCCGATATAACATCATGGATGACTCTTTTGAGTCTGATGGCTGGTAACTTTCGCAATGATTTTATACGAAATTTGACGAAAGGTTGATAGGCATATTATCATTGAAGTGCTCTATGGACCGTCTTTTGGAAACCATCGCTATGGAAGTGGAGGTTACAGTCATGTTAATTACACCCCTTTGGTAGAATTCCTCAACCATTTTCACCAAGTCACCTTTTATGTTTTTTGAGTAAAACTGGAAGAAAGTTATTTGATGATAATTAGGATCAGGAGCTTAGAAAGTTATTTTGATGATAATTAGGATCAGGAGCTTTATCTCTTAGAAGTGGACAAGCTGTCGTCTTAACTGCTTTTAAGGTAAGTGGGCTTTCCAAATCAGCACAATGCCTACCCTTAATTTTGAATGGACATGTTCAACAGAAGTCCTTCCCCTAAGTACGGAGTGAAAGGTCTCTCTAAAATAATTTAGAATACCTCTTCCCAGATGCCCTTTATTTTTACTGCTAACACTTGCATGTTGCCTCTTCTCCTCAAGTTTGCTAATGCATCAAAGTTTATGAAACCAATTGAGTCTTAAGTGACCTGACCCAGACACAATTCAGGTCTAGAAAAAAAAATAAATAAATAAATAAATAAATAAAAAAATATATATATATATATATATATATATATATATATATATATATATATATATATATATATATATATATTTATTGTGCATTTCCAGACCCAGGCCGACCCACTGCCACCCCTAAAAAATCCCCCCAACCGTAGCATCCAAATCCCAAAAACAATAATTGCCATTAAGCTGTCAGGAAACGCATTTGTCAGCCTCTAACCTCTCCAGTGAACAAAGAAAGAACCCCACCATAGAGACTTCATTTCCAATTTCTTTTTCTAAAATTCAGAGGAAGAAGTATAATAATAAGCTTAATACGAGACATGCCCCCTTACCGTCTGTTCAGTGTTGGACGATGACGATTGGAGAGGGGAGGGTATGTTAGGTTTGTAAATATGATCTAACGGCACCAGTTGGCGTTGGATGCTCCATACATGCCATCGACACATTAGATGCCCCAATTCTATAACCAATAACCATTGCAATGATGAAAACACATCACTCTACTTAGGAAAAAAGGATAAAAAAAAAAACGGAAAAGTAAAAAAGAGGAGCAAGAGGGAGGCCATTACTTTCAACATAATAGTCCATAGTTTTCATTCATCAGAGCAGTCCTTTGTGTATCACATAGGAAGTTCTGGATAAGCAAGCTTGCAGGAAAAAAAACACCATTACATTGTACCAGCTGCCGGATCCACTTCATTTTCTGAAGTGACTTGCTAAAGCATTTTTTTCCATAAATCCCTGCGGGGGGAAATATTCCATATAACCCGTCTGTGTATAGACTCAACCCAACATCCACCGTCCTTATTTAACCAAACAGTGGGTCATGAGTTGTTCCCGACTCTTATAGCAGCTCAGATTTTTGGGGGCAATGGTTACTCAAGTCCGATGCACATGTAAACATGGAAGATGGATGTTGAGTTCTCTATATGGTGTATGGTCCCATCCTCTCAATTATGAATGTCCAATGGGTTTTCAATCTCCACTATTGTGCAGACTGTCCAGGTAGAAATAGGTCCCTCATGATGTTATACTCCTCATTGCTAACTTGAGCATCCTCTAGCATCTGTTCCACCCAAAAAATTCTCAAAGGAAAGAGATCTAACAGGATAGGTAAAAATATAAAATGGAAATAAATTCATACCATCATTTTCAGAAAAACTAATAGTGTGTGTTTTTTATAAAATATAGCCAAAACCTTTCAGAAGCTAGTACACCAGATCATGTATATATTACTCCACTTAAAATTATCAGTATGCACAGAAAAGATCCAAGGGATTTCATATAACTAAGCCCACCCAGCAGTTGCATTCCGCTGCTTAGCCAGCCATTTAAGCAGCTAAAATCATTGGAAGAGCACATATAACCTTGCCCGAAGTTGAATAACAGCAACATTACATGGCTTACACCAATTAAGCTCAACTCTTAAAGTTACACATGGGAGTTAATCTAATATTCATTTACACTCAGTTGCAGCAAAAGAAAATTCTTTTACAGATTCACCTAAAGCAAGTAAAAGTCAACCTAGACCTTTATTTGAAATCGCAAGCTGAAAACAACTAGCCAATCATTTACCAAGCAAAACAAAACCAACTAGCTTTGGTCTTTTGTGTCTCTTTCCATGGTCATGACATGTTGCAAGCAATCTCACCAATTTCCCTAGATGTCGCCTACTATGCTAATTGTAGTTCAGTCACTCGAAAATCAACACTCCAAATGGGATCTTATCTTATTTCTCACTAACTGGATAACTAAAACACGACATATAATTTGAACACAAAAAATTCTTTAGCCTAGCCCCTCAACAAGTAAAGTTAACATACACACAAGCAAGCCAAACCATCCTCACGTGAAACATCATTTTAGTCTAGCAGCTTCACATTCTTTTCTTTTCTTTGTGTGTGTATGTGTGTGTGTGTGTGTGGGTGGGTGGGTGTGTAAGCAGGGATTCAATTGTTAAACATAAAGAAAAGACGTTGATACTACATATGCAACTTAAGTGTTGGTATTGGAGAGTGGCATTTGTGCCTCAGCTCTTCACACCCTAACTGGACATTCAATTGGCAGCACTATCCAGCTATAATCTTATCTGAGAAAAAGAATTGGATTTCAATGTACACTGTAGAAGGATCCACATCAGCAATATTAAGAAGAAATCCATTTAGAAACATTAGGGCTACATATAGGAGGTATTTTTACGCCATAATTTTGTACGGAGCACAATGGAATTCTACATCTACTGCATCAGCAATATTAACAGGTGGCTCTTGCTGATGCCATATGCAAGTAATTTGCTTCATAGACCCTTTGTTGCTACAACTTGAAATAACCCAAAAAAATAAGAGAGGAAAATTATATCACAAAGTTTGCCTTGCAGCATTGACATGCATAACTTACTGCATCTTGAAAATACAAATCATCAAAAAAAAAAAATAAATCGGAGATGGAGCTCACACAACCCAGAAAGTAATGAAGTAATGTAGCCTGTCACTTCACTCATAAAAGAACAGATATCAAAATCCATTCAAATATGATCAGCCAATTAAAATGGAAGGAACCATAAACCAATGTACTCCCGATCCACACAAGAATCAGGGTCAAAACCAAACAGATCATACATCAGCATTATTAGGGGCTTTGCTGGCAAGGAAGCCCAAAGGTGTCTTTCTCGTTTCTGATATATTTCCCTCAAAATGATAAGAAAGAAATTCCCCGACACAAACAGAAACCTACAACGGGCCAAATTGAAGCTTTCCAAATCGGTAGATAACATGGGATCTTGAGTCCAAAATCCTCATTGTTTCTGAATTTTCTCATATAGTCGATTACAGCTGCACATGACAAAATGCAGTAGCCTCAAATAAACTACAACTCGCACAAAATTTAGACCATCTCTTCATTATTTTTTCACTATTTCATTGAATTTCTGAAATTGACTTCCATCTTGCGTAATTCTCTATTAATTTCACACTTCTTAAAATTTTCAGTTACCAGTTTACTATGGCATAGCATTTTGATTCTTCAGCCAATCTGATGCAGAGCACAATGCAAATATGAGGGGACAAATGATGCATATACAAGGCATAAAATACAAGCGAAATTCATACCAGGAATAGAAGAGATCATTAGGACTTGAGTAAATATACACTCATATCCAAATAACAAAATTTTTATTTCAAATCTACATATATGCATAATACATGGATTCACACTAGTTGTACAGCTGCCTCACCTTGTGAACCAGTGTTCTTCTGCTTGCAATATGTTGTTCAAGAGCCGGAACTATGTGAACTGAGAGAGCATCTAGGAATAGAAGAACAATAACATGCCACTGCTTCATTCTAAAGGGTGGTAATGCTTCTGTAAACGTCATTGTGTCAAGTAGCCTGCCCTGAAAAGCAAACACAATCTTAGTGAAATATTACAATAGTCTTAAAGTACAGAAGAATCATAATAATTCATGATAATCAAAGCTCACAACTAGAATCGATCAATTTTCATTGGATGAAACAAACCGAACAGAAATGTAACTCAGAACCTCGGTGACCAGGGTCAGAATCGCCCATACCCAGAACCTGCAGGGTGGCACTTACGGTTGAGGAACTTCAAAAATTGCCTGATTCTCACAAGGTCATGGACTGATTGTGTTATTTTTACAAGGACTTGGCCAAGTCTTGGTGAGACTCAGCTAAGCTGGACTGCTGACTCAGCTTAAGACTTGAGCAAGTCCAAGCCAAGTCAGTGTTTTTAATCGCTGCATCAACTTATATCATTTGGTGAACATGTTATTATGCTTACAGGGAATTTTAAAATTTTCGCTATTAACGACATCAAAAGTAAGCGTATTTTATGCTTCAAGCCAAGCTCAATCAAATGGATAATATTAGAAATATTCTAGACAGAGCATCATCATCATTTATGCCTTGCGCCCTCATTTATGCCATTCTAGACAGAGCAATGATTGTTTAAAATCTCGCATGTTTGTTCCAAAATATCAAGTGACATATCAGTGAAGGACCACGGCAAGATCCCCAAGTACCACGAAATCGCCCTGTTTGTCCAATACATCAGTAAGCCCGCATGGGAGAGTTTCTGCTAAACCTTTCAAGCTGCACCGAGATCAATAAGGCATGATTCCCATCCGCATTTAGATTCTGCATAAGGCCCTTTAGAACCATATTGTTTAAAAAAAGGGAAAATTACTATATATCCCCCCCCCAAAAAAAAAAAAAACAATCAACAAAACGGGAGGAATGTTATCCAAATGATGTCCCCTTGTTGAAAAGTCCCTTACACCCATTACCCTAAAATATATATTTTTTTGTTTTTCATCTATCCCCCTGGGGTACTTTTCAGCTTAATTTGTGACTAAAATACCCTTACTAATAATGGCTCTTACAAAGTCAAAATAAATATTTGTATTTCGCCATCTGTCTTTCGCTTTTTTCTTTCGCATCTCTCTCTCTCTATTGCTTTCCTCTTTTTTCTCTCTCTAAGCCTACCTTCCCCAATCTTAGTCGTTTAGTTGATACAATGCAGGATAATGTTCCTCTAGTTGCAATTACTGGTCAGGTTCCTCAAACGAATGATACGGACTGATGCTTTTCAAGAGCACCCCATTGTTGAGGTGACGAGGTCTATAACCAAGCACAGTTATCTTGTTCCTAATGTCGATGATATTCCTAGGGTTGTTAGAGAAGCTTTCTTTCTAGCTTTGTGGGGTCGACCTCATCCTGTGTTGACCGATGTGCCTAAAGATGTTCAGCAACAAATGGTGGTACCTGATTATTATCAACCGATGAAAATTCATGGTTATGTTAATCAATTACCAAAAAACCCTGAACTTTTCAGTGGAAAAGACTGTACCATTATTTTAGGACCAAAAGGCCTGTTCTTTATGTTGGGGGTGGCTGTTTGAATGCTGTGGAGTCGAAGAGGATTGTTGAGCTAACTGGGATACCAGTTGCTAGGACTTTAATGAGGTTCGGAGCATATCCATATTCAGATGATCTCCACTTGCATATGTTAGGATGCAATGAGCTAAACTCTAGATAATTTAAAGCAAAGAAGCAGAAACAAGAAATTCCAAAGTTGAAACTTCCAAAGCTTCATGTAAGCTCAATATAAAGGGATTCCATGTACTTGTACATAGAATCTAAAAGTTTTGTTGTTTGTTTTTTTTTTCTAAGAATATATGCATAGAATCCAGAAGTTCAAAGTGTCCTATAGCCTCTTCATCTACTGCCCTATAGCCTTTTCCCTCTGGGGTGCCCTGCAACAACTTTTTCAATGGCATTGGGTAACCCCCAGAACCAATCCCCCTCCCATTCTCCTCGCTCCACTTATGTTCCTGGGGCTTCTCAAGTTTTTCTACTGTGGAAGGCTTCCATTGCTGCTTTGCTCTGGGAGATTTGGAGAGAATGCAATAATCAAAGATTCCAGGTGCAAAGATCCACCACTGCGCAATGTTCAAAAGGATCAAATCAGCAGTCATCTTTTGGGAAACCAACCACAAGATACAAAGGCTTCTCCTCCATGGCTTTCCATCTCAATTGGCATGACGTACATTTCGCAACCCAGAGCATCCCCCGTGTCTCTTTGTGGAGACCATCTGAGCCAGGTTGTGTTAAACTTAATTTCAACGGTTGCTCCCTTGGCAACCCTGATCCCGCAGGCATCGAAAGCCTCTTTAGGAACCATAAAGGTTTGACTTTGGCCGCTTTCTCGAAACACATCAGCCACTCAGACTCACAAAAATCCGAAGCCCCAGCCTTACTTGAGGGGCTCAAACCGTTTGACAGATCCTGGACCCATTCACTGAAAGTTGAAGGCGACTCAAGCAATGTCATATCCTGAGCTTCTGGTGCAGCTACCTGCCCATGGCCCCTAATCCACATCTTTGACATATCTTTCACATGAACCAGGGACTCATGATCACTTGGAGACATGTTTACTAAGAGAGCAACTCATCTGACTCTCTTGCCAAGGCGGGTGTTATAAATGCCACTGGCTGAGTACTTTTTTGCAAACCCAGCCTCACCCCCAGCACCCACTCCTTCCCCTCTTACTGTTTTTGCTTTATACACTTCCCCCTAAGGCATTTTTGTATAGTGCTTCCTGAATACGGGAAGCCATTTTTTGTAGTAAATAGCCCCTGAATTGCTCAGGTGGCCTAATATTGTACTCTTACATCCCCAATTAATACAATTGTTAACCTTTTCAAACCAAAAAAAACAGCCTTATTGCCTAAGAATCAATCACTGAATATGATTTGCTGGTGTGTATGGATCATGTGATTCGTGACTTCGTGATTTATGAAGCAAATTGCAGCTCGTGGTACTGACCACCAACTGCCCATCCTTTGTTGAGGGAGCAACCATCTTAGAAGATGAAGCACTTGCGCTGCTCCTACCGACAGATACACCAAGGCAAATTCCCTCACAAGGTTGAAAGCACTATAGCTGTACTTAAGACTACAGATTATACTAACAGCCTGAGTGAAGTGGGCAAGATACTATGGAAGGAGCAGCGAATAAAAGAGCAAAATGTGTGTTCCATCCAAATGATCACTTTCACCAACATACTTAGCTCCCATATCCTGCCAGGCCACCATCAACCTACCCATTTCCACCTTATATAATTTATATCATGCTCATGAATGTTCCAAATTTTTATTTAACACAAACTAAAACAATCAGTAATTAATGTCCTTCAAAATTCAGCAGCAATTTTATGAAAGACATGCAAACCAAGCTGCATTTATTTTAACCAACACTAGAAACTTCATGCTTATATGTTCTCAGATTCAAAGCTAAAAATTGTAACAAACGATGTACATTCATTCGAATGCTGTCTTAATCTAGGAACATAATTACAAAATCATTTATCTTCTTCACAATGTGCTTCAGCTGAACTCACTCTAGAGTTTGATTCTTCATCAGCAAGCTTGTACTAATTTATATTAAGACAATCAACTATAAAAGGGCACACCAACAGATCTGCTTGAATGGTCTGGCATGTGTATTAACTTCCACAAACAAGAACTTTCACAATGATATCTCAAATAGAAAACACAAATCACCATGCCCATGGGAAGATGTACACACAAGTGATATGAGTTCCCATTGGTCTAGGGTATGTAATTGAGGTTCACCCAATATAGGCCTCAGCTAGGAAATGTTATATTAAAGTGACAGTACAGATAGTCTATTGCATATTTATAAAGCTCAATAATGAAGAATTATGAAAATCACAAGAAACTAAACCAAAAGAAGTACCAGAGCTACTTCGAGAGTTGAAATAGGAGTCGGTAACTTGATATTCGCTACAACTCCTGGTAATGCACGAGCAAGACAACCAGAAAGAGTTTCCTTAATCTCAGAAGAAAGGCCGTCTCCCAGGACAAATTTATGTGGATACTCCCTCCCATCGACAACTACAAACTCTTCCTCAGCACTTTCAGCTCTCCCATAAATATAAGCCATAGAAGATGCAGTTACCCATCCAAAAAGCGCCATCCACATTGTCGCGAATGACGATAACTGCCAGATTCAAAACTCCATGCATCATAGAAATTTGACATATGGTCCTAAATGAAAGAAATGGAATCACTCCATGAAAGAAAAGGAATCACTCCAACATATCTCGATATGAATGAAAAATATCAGGGGCACTTACAGTCAAACTAAAGCCCTCTGGAGGTGCATCATACCAAGAATCTTCCTCAGTGTCAAAGGCTCCAGTGTGCAATAAAGAAGGCCTCTTAACCCATTTTTCTCCTTCCTCAGGTTTTAGTTCATCAGCCACTTTTTGAATGTTTTCTTCTTCTACACTGTTTGGACATGGGAAGATGAGAATTCCAGCTTCAGAGGCTGCAACAAAAAGGAAAATTAAAGAGGAAGACTTCAATCAATCTCTCATGAATAAACAACAAATAATAAAACTCATACAACAGATATTTCTCTTACCAGCATCAAGGGTATTAGATTGGCCAGAAGCAACAGCTGCTGCTGCCTCAGTTAATGCACTTGCACATGCTTCTGCTGAAGCACGTCGAGAGGAAATCATAGTGTCCTCGACACTCAATGAATCTGAGCTCTCTTTGCATTTCGAACCAGATTCTATCCCTTGGCAATTGTTTAATGTCATATTTTGGATGCCCTCAACTATTGTTTGCTGCTCATCAGCCCATGAAACCGTACGAGTAGAAGCCTTTGCACCTAAATTCTTCAAAGCAGATCGTAATTTTGTTTCTTTTGGGTGGGATTGGGACTTTTCCTGAGCATGCTGTTCTCTTTTTGAACCTTCAACATTTACGTGAACGTGGTCATTTACGAATTTGGAACTTGAATTCTTTTGGAGGTTGCCGGAAGATGGTTCTCCAATTATTATTGTACTGGCGAAATTTGTCTCAGGATAAATGGGGTCCTTTTTCGTGGTTGACTTGCCACTTTTAGACCCTGTGGTATATATGATTAAGAACATTAATTAGATATCATGATAATTAAAATGAGAAAAAAAAATGAGCTAGCAAATCGTATACACTTTGTTTACCACTTAAGCAAGCTAGACTAATATTTACATGGTGCAAATAGATTTGACCAATTATACAAACAGCATAAACCCATCTCTCACAGAGTGAGACAATTATGTGAAGGATAGACAAATACCCACAATATTTAGTAGAAAAATATTTTAAGATTAACAAAACTGATAAGAAATTCCCCTACTATTTAGTAGGATTTACTATTTAAGCAAGTATAACCCACTCATTTGACATTGGGACCAGCGTTCCAAAAGTCCCGGGCAGTGCCTAGGCGGCCATGGGGTCCTGGCTGGCCAGCGCCTAGGTGGTTGCCCAAGGACCTCGGCAGCCCAGGCTCAACAGGGGGCAGGGGTGCCTACAGAATCCTGTTTTAGGTCCACATTTTGTGTAAAACAAATTGCATACTCGGGCCTTTTTTACGCATTTTTATTGGAAATCATGCCAAATCCAAACCAAAGTAATACACTACTACAAAAAATACAGTCCATAACCAAATAATCTAACCATAATCCATACCAATCCATAACCTCAATCCATAGTTTATTACCATTCCATTCTATAGTTCCATGCACATGATCCACAATCCATAGTAACCAAACCAAAGTAAATCCACACACTCCATAGACTCACTCCATATTCCATAAACAAAAGGCAGAGTACCACACTACCATATACATGTGCAACACGAATATGAGTATATGACAATAACACATTAACACATCATAAAATTTTAAAATCCAAACAAAAGTACTAGCACAACCAAAAATACAATACAATCACAATCTATTGTCCATAGTCCATACCATCCCATAATCCATACACATAAGAGGAAATAAGAATCTAGACTTGAAGAAATTTTTGAGGTTTTTTTTGGTAGTTTTAGCAGGGGAAAAAGTGAGATTTGAGGTGCCAGCCAGGATCCCTGGGTGAACGCACAGGGACACCCCGCCTAGAAGGCCTGCACAGGCCTTGGCAAGGCGCCTTGGCCCTCCTGACCTGCAGGCGCCTGCCTAGGTGTTCGGCGGATCGCTTTTAAGAACACTGATTGGAACATTTTGGAACAAGGACATTCATACTTGGAAGGATAGATTTATAAGGTAATGAGACTAGTAAAATGTCTAAACAAGGTAAAAATTTTGAAATCCACAGTAACGTGCAGTGTTTTAAATTGTCATGCAGACCTGATGCAGCAGGGATCCGATGTGGCAATGCGGCTTGATGCGGTCCCAATGCGGACACATCACCTCTAATGCAGTCAATACATTTAAAAAAAATTCAAAAAAAATAATAATATAAAAAAAAATCAATGTGATTCATGTGGTAGTAGGTATTTAAATTTAATCAATATCTATAAAATATTAGCTATCTAAGCCTTTGAGTCGATGATAGTTTTGATAAAAACAGTAATAGAGTTTGTTGTTCTAATATCTAATCTTTTACAGTTTAAATGCCTAATACAATTAACTTGTAAAACAAAGTAATCCATTCCATCTCATGTAAAATATCCATAGCTCCAAACTTCAAAGTTTAAACTCCAAAGAGTCAAAGACCAAAAGTTTGTCTTTATGACATGTAAAAAAAAAGATAATCAATTTTCAACTCCCAATCAGACAAGTCATAAAATACTTGAATTTCTTCTATCAATTCTTTTTGTTTCATTTTCTTCTTTTCCTTCGCTTTTCTTGGCTATCTTTGTATCCTCTAATCTCTTTTCAGATCTCATCGGTTGCTTTTGGGCATGCTTTAATATTCCCAGTAATATCGGTTTAATCACCTTAGGATCCTTTTTTTTTTTGGTTTTATGTGTGTTTGTTTTCCCTTCTTTCTTTTCCTTTTTTTTTTGTGTGTGTGTGTGTGGGGGGGAGGGGGGGGGGGGGGGGGGGGGGGGGTGGTGAGACAGGGGACGCAGCAGGGAAGGGGTCGGTTTGGGACAATTTTGTCTATTCTCTATGCTCATGGGCTTATTTTCCACCCACGAGCACAGATCGCATATGTGGCTGCATCGCTCGTGATACATTATGGCCTCATATGTGCGTGACACCTCATATGCATATGTACGTGACACCTCATATGCAACTGCAACACTTTTTTTTGCATATGCGGCCCAGAGCAATGCACTCCAGACTGCATAACGCATTATGTGGCCGCATAACGTGCTATGTGGCTGCATTTTAAAACTAACATGTAACAGTATTTACTCTAAGCGACTAATAATTATTATGTGAAAATGAAATAACTGATAACACTGTCTAAAAAATGGCCATGTCATGTTATGTAAATTCCTATCATATGAAATGATCTAATTATCATTAATGAAAAAATGGGGCTGCTAAAAAATGGGTCGCTTTTCAATCATTTTGCATCTTTTTGAAAATTAATGCATTAAAACACAAGATATTGAGAACATATGCATAAAAGCATATACATATACAAACTTAAATAGTATACTTTATGTCAAGATAAAAGCAATCCCTGCACCAATCCTCTTTGAAGCACAACAAACCCAGATCCTAAGCAGGCTGTAAGAACACATTGCTCACTCCAAGCCATCACCTATTAATTGCCCACCAGGGATCTCATCTAAAAATCAATACATCGTAACATATGGGAAGTTGCATAAACTTTAAAACAGAGAAATTCAAATTTAAAGAGAAAGGATGCAAGTCAGACCATATGAGCAACCTTATGTCAATTCTTTGGTAAAAGTTTGGTAAAAGGAAGTCAATGGGAACTCAACATCAGTTTCTTCCGTAACTTAACTAGTAATATGAGAAGGAAGAATTATGATTCAGGAGCCAGACTTCCACAGACTTTCTATGAGGGAGAGGAGAGACTGATGGCTTTTACAGAAAATTTATAGGGCAATAAATGCTAACCATTTCTAATGGGACTTCCCAGGGATAATTGTGCTGTCTCAAGTAAAGCTAAAGCTCCTGGTCCTAATGATTTCTCAGCTGCATTCTTTCATGCCATTTGGGATATCAATAATGATCTTATGTATATCTTGAAGATATTTCTTTTCTTCCTCTATGATAATCGTTAAGACTAATAGCACTTCGGTCAAATTGATCTCAACAGGGGAGGAGGGCAAAAGACACCGAATTCTTAATTTGGATAAAGAATTATATAAAAATGCTACAAAGGTAACTTTCAAGAGAAATTAGTTATACAATTGATCATTTCCCAGGAGCCAGGAGGCTGCATGAATGTTCATATTATGTTATAGCTCAAGAATAGAATCCTCAATATTTTGCATAAGTTAAAATTTGAAATTATAAATTGTTGAGCACTAGACCTAGAGAAGGGACACTTAAGATTGTATATATGTTCAGATCTGAAAACAGCATTTGGTTATGTGGATTCATCAACTTATGTGGATTCATCAACTTTGTAAACACAATATGATTATCCGAATCGGGTGTTCATCATGTACAGGCTTTAGAGGGAAGAGGCAGAAAAATTTCAAGTCTTGCATTTCACTCTCCATAATAGATTGAAATTCAAAGGTAATATCGGTGCACCACACTTGTTAACCAGTTTCAAAAAGAAATATTGGTGCCCCACAGTCTAAGAGAATGGAACCCCATCTTGTAGATCATTATGCTCGAATCATTAAGCAGAACTTTGCAGAAGTGGATTGTTTCATATAGCATTTTTCATATGTAGCATCTTTTATATAACAAATATAGCCCCAGGGCCATTGCCCACTTGAAGAAGGGACTTCACCAAAGTGATTTTCAATGTGTAACTCGCCTTTTTTGAATAATCTTGCATTTTGCAGATGACCCTATTGTCTTTCCTATGCCTCAGTTAAAGAAGAAAAAAAAAACTGACTTGAACCAGACCTGAATTGTTCAACTTTTATCCATAATAAACAGATATTTAAATGAACTGAACTTTGGTTCATTCCATACCAATGTAGCCTCCCAGTGAGCCAACATTATGAATCCAAACCCACTCTTTTCACTAACCATCCCAAATTCAGCAACAAAATTTTTGAATCCAAACCCACGCTTTTCATTGGCCATCCAAAAGATAAGCAAGATATTCCCTGATTCACGATTTAACCCAAGTGAGTGACTCTCTTCATCTCCCAATATATGTGCATTCAATTTAAGTAAGTATCCAGCTAAGGGAACTTGAGCCAATCCTAAAAGTAATTGTGACTGGCTTCTCCGGGTTAAAACATGAAATTTCAACTTCTTTTATCAAATTAGCCCAAAAAACCACAAATTACCTTTCCTTTGAACCGGAGGAACCTGATCTTGTCGAGGCACATACCCCTCAATTGCATTATACGGTCCCACAAAATCCATAGACTGAATATCACCAACACTCACATCTTCTTTCTCATGTATCGTCAAACTAGAAAACGCTAAGCTTATTTTTTCATTCTTCTCTGCACCACCAGCATTACTCTCTTCAATACTCGGTGAACTGAACAAATTCAATATCTCCGCAATTTTACCAGGGTCTGAGAACTCACACCTCTCAGGCTTCAACAATTTTGAGAAGGCCTGGCTGTTAATTACACATTCAGGTGAGCAATAAAGCCATGTCTCCTTGAGATCGTAGACCGAGTGCTCCTTTAGAGATATCCTGTATCGCCCCTTCTTTGGACGATCACATGGAAGGTATTTGTTGCAGAGAGGGTAACCACATAGATTAGTGATGGTTCTTTCTGTGACAACGTCATCGTAATCGCTTCGAGAAATTAGGTTCGCAGCTGCAAGAAGCTGGTTCTCTTTGGAAATTCCGTCTAGGAGATAGGTCTGGATTTTATAAATGGCGTCTTTTAGAGAGGGAATAGAATTCATGGCCATGGTGAAAAATGAGACAGAGAAAAGGGATGAACCCTAGTTTTCTGAGCAGGTCTAGAGAGAGAGAGGAACTAAGTGGAGCTTGTTGTTGCCTCCTTTCAGAGGGAGAATTGCATCCGTCACCACCAAATGAGCTTTGAAGAGACAATTGAAGGGGAAACCCTAGGTTTCTGGATCAGTCGAAGGAGACAAATGGAGCCAGTGAAACCTCTCAATGGCGCCTTTTCAGAGAAAGAGAGAGGAGTCAATGTCCATGAGTTGTGAGTAAACCCTAGTTACTGGTTGCCATTAGAGAGAGAGAGGGATTTGCTGATTGGTGATATATAGAGAGAGAGGTATGGCGAAGCTTCCCGCCTAATAGCCGTAACTTATGACGGTGGTGGAAGAGTCCGCTTTGCTTTTACATTTGAAGTTTTTCGGAGAATATTTTCAGTCGATGACGCTTTTACCCTGACGGGGATAAAGTAATGGGAAAGCTTTCTATGTTGCCCCTGTAACATAGATGTTCTCCTACCATCCGGCCGTTTCATTTTTTAATGAAGGGAGTCACTCACCGTTTGATTTAGATCCAACGTTTCAAAGTATTTTATTTTTAATTTTTTTAATATAATTTTTTTAAATATGAAATTTAGTATGTATCATATTTTTATTGAGACACACCTATAAAAAATATTAACAATAATTTTTTGATAAAAACCAATGACCAAAATACCATTTGAAACTTTCAAAGATATTTTGGTCATTTTATTCTATTAAAAATATTTTTTGTATATTTTTCGTTAGTGCGAGTTTAATATAGGAATATACGTCTAAAATTTAGTGTCAAAAAAGTTTATAAAAAAAATTAAAAATAAAACAGTGTATAGACACGACATTGTGATTGGGGCAATCTTAACCCTCCATTAAAAAATGGACGGTTAGATAAGGGGACATAGAACTTCTATATTGTAGGCGAACATAAACAGCTTTCGCTAAAGTTACTCCAAGCTTTGCTTTTTTTTTCTTTTCTTTTTTTTAAAAAAAGTTTATATAAAAGGATCATCTAGAATTGAGGCATTCGATGTTAAAAAACCTTTCAATTTGATTATTTATACCTAAAGATGCATAGATACAGAGAAAAAAATAATTTGCAGTTTTAAAAGTAGCATATCTTGTGAAAATTTCTTTGGACCGCCTAGTTTTAAGTTTTTTTAATAATTATGGATATGCTCAATCTATACTATTTTTAGAAGGGTGCGGTTTGTATAGAGCCTAGGCTCTAAATAATCAAATTAAAGCCTACCTTCAAATAGTATTGAGAAATGCAGTTTCAATATTGGAAATCTTTGTGATAGCCTTAAAATATATGTTCATCTTTACTTACAAAGTTTAAAGCTTAAAAAATAGTGTAGATCGAGTAGGCCTATGAAAATTTGGAAAATTTGAAAATTGAAGGTCCAAAAATGCATTACAAAATACACTATTTCCAAAACTTGAAATCCATTTTTTTTTCTCATTGTCTATGCATATTGATGTCTAGATGATCAATTTGAAGATATTTGGGTATCAAAACAATATTTTCTAGTGATATTTTTGAGGTAGGATCTAATTTGATTGTTTAGAGCCTCGGCGCTATATAAACTTTTCCTTTTTTAGAATGGGATTGTAATACAATGAGACTATTTACCTTTTATATAAGGTGGTCACAATTATGTACAACCATCCCATGTGAAATCCGATAGCTTGAGTGTCACAAAATTTAAGAAAACTTTCTTTGAAGCTTGAGCTTGGTCAATGAAATAAATGCAACAATCGAATTTCACATCTAATGGTCAAGATTAATTGTGACCACCTTGTACCGATGATAAATGGTCGCATTTTTTTTAGAATTTTAAAATTTATAACTATAAATAGTAGTATATTTTCCTATCATCATAAGGATTCTAACATCTACGTAAAATTTAAAGATGCCTATAAGGAGGGCACCTTATACATACCTCACCTTTTTTTAATAATAATGATTTCAAAAGAAATCAAATTACAAAGCAAAACCAAGAGTAAAACAAAATCAATAGAAAAACAACCCTTCCTCAACTGTGCAACACCAACAAATCCCCACTCTTAACCCTACTTAGCGGGTCATACGCTTTTCTATTAAGTTCTCAAAAAATATGTACAAAAAAAACATTGAGCCTCTCGCACTTTTCCAAAATTGGAATTCACAAACTTAAGCATATGGAATCATCCACTCCAATTTGCACTAATTAATGATATTCAATGAGACACATTCTATCGCTAGATTATCCCCTGAACTTTTATCCACAATGATGTTCAGGATGACAATTAAGGCTCGTATCTCGCCCATGTTAGTTCTAAGTACTCCACATGGACCAAAAAATCTAACCAACATAGTCATTATGATCCTGACCACCTACGCTTGTTGGTCCCATATTACATAGAGAGTTACCGTCTATATTTAATTTAATTACTTCATGAGGTGGAGTTCACTAGGCGCCACCACCCTGCTTTCCCATATTTATTATATTTTCAATATTGAACTAGAGATTTGGTCACTTAGCGTTGAGCTTATTCCTAAAATTATTGTATGTTTAGCAATTGAGATCAAATAAATGCTCTTCATTATGCATCTCTTCTCAAGTTTTTTCCTTAAAGATTTTTCCCTTTAAAAACTTATGTTCTAGTGTCAATTAGAAAACTTAAAGAAAAAACTCATTGATTTCAATGAGAAACTTATAATTCACAAGGCAAAAAATTGTTTTTTTAAACAATATTCTGTAATTTTATTTCTTGAAAAGAGATTACAATAAGAACAAGGCAAAAATTGTTAATGGAACAACAAAGTCTTGTTTCGACAAAAATGCAAGTCATATTTTTTTAATACGTAAGAAGTGTATGCAAAGTTGCAATTTTACTGGTAGAAATAATGTTATAGCAATCTAAATAATTTACCTTATTTGGATGGTATAAACTTGATATATTCTTCAAATTTGTGTCACTTTTTTATATTATCTTAATAGACATGTCAATTATAATAATGGCATAGGATGTCGTAACTACTTTGTATAAACCACATCTTTCCAAAACCTGTAGTTACAAAGAAGTGTCTTGTTTATATCAAGTGTCAACCTTAAAATAATCAAAATGCGGCTCTACACGCCACTGAAGATAGTTTTGTGTTAGAAATAAAAACAATAATCGAAAAATCCATTTCAACCCATAATTATGAAATTTAAGGATAAAAAAATAGTGCAAATCTAGGAGATTTGTAAACGATGAAAATAAATAGTGGGGATAATGTGCTACAAAGATTAATTATTTTGTCACTTTTTTTTTTTTATAAAAAAAACGTTTGGTGAGTCAGTTGGTTCACACTATTTTTGTGCAGTCTCCCTACAAAATATAATTCGAAGATGTGCTTCAATCCAAAGATTTAGGTTTCAATAATCTCAACCATGGCAATGATTAAAATATAATGCTATTTTTTTTTAATTTCTTTCTTCACCGTCCATTTTAACTTTTAGTAGATGTAACATGTTTTGACATGGACATTAGATAGGCAAGGGACTTCACGTTAAAAATGAGCTTGCTGACTCACCAAAACCACTCTTTTTTTTTATCCATACATATTGAGGTCGAGATGATTAATTCAAATGTTTTCAGTCTCGAAACAATCTTTTCCTGCGTTGTTTAGGTACTCCTCATTTTTATAAGGTTGACACCTTATGTGATAGAAATGATCTCTATGTCTGAATGATCCGTGAGCTATGTGCCACAATATGATGTCCAAAGTTTCATTCTCACACTATCCCAAGTTACATTAAAGAATTTTTTTACCAAAAGAATTTTTCATTTGAAAACTTGTGTTCTAATTTCAATTCGAAAACTAAAAGGAAAAACTCATCCATTTCAATGAGAAACTTATATAATTCACATGGAAAAATACAATTAAAGAAACAACAAATCCTTGTTTGGACAAAAATGCAAACTTATTACATGGAAAAATACTATTAATAAAACGACAAAGCCCTGTTTTGATAAAAATGCAAGTCATATCTTTTGAATACCGAATAACTGTATACAAGGTTGCAATCTTCCTTATATAAGTAATGTTACAGTAATTTAAATTATTTACTTTATTTGGATGGTATGAATATGACACATCATTAAAAAAAGTGATACGTTTTAATATTATCTTAAAAGACATGTCAAATTTACGTTGTTCCACTAAAATATATGGTATATAATGCCATAATTACTTTGCATAAACTGCATATTTCGAAAATCTTTAGATACAAAGAAGTACCTTGTTTATATAAAATGTCAACCTTAAATAGTCAAAAAGCACCTTTGAACCCTACGAAAGGCGCAGTTTGGTGTTAGAAATCCAAATGACAGTCTAAAAATCTATTTCAACCCCTAATTATGAAAATTAAAGCTCAAAGATGAATTATTCTGGCACTTTTCTTTTGTTTTTTTAAATCTACACGTCTTGAGGTCAAGATGATCAATTGGAAGGTGTCCAGTTTTAAAACAATCTTTTTCCTATGGTTTTTAAGGTGCACCCCATTTTTATAAGGTTGGCAACTTATGTAAAAGAAATGACCACTATGTCTGGATGGTTAGCATGACACAATATGATGTCTAGATTTTCATTCTCATATTTCTTAAGTTTTTTTGGGTAAATCAGTGGGAGAGAAGGCCCTCTACTTGTTTTTTAATTAATATTTTAAAATAAAAAAGATTACAACTCATTTCTTTACAACCGTGGAACATGGCACCTATGACAAATCATGAAGTAAAGCAAGGGAAATAAAGTCCAGTGGACAAGAACGCCAAACAATAGCTTGTAAATGAGATGTGACAATCTTTGCAAGAATTTCGGCCACCATTTGGCCTCACGAAAAAAATGGGTAATAGACCACCCATGATTAGAAATACGTTGTCTACAATTTGCTACAACTATATATAACTTCCAAGGAGTCGATAGTGTTATGAATAGCATTACAAGTAAGTTTGAATCGCCTTCAATCGGAAGAGGGAAACATTTTAACAGAACAACGAGAGTCAGACCTTCTTCAAGAGCAAAGAATTCCGCATAGTTATAAGAAGCGCTTCCAAAAGGTTTTGAAAACATTGCAATAAAGGCATCATCATTGTCTCTAATAACACCACCCCCACCTGCTCCACCTGGGTTATGCAAGGAAGCCCCATCAATGTTTAGCTTGAAGTGATTAGGGTCAGGAAATGACCATACCACTAGAATAGCCAACTGATTCCTCTGTTAATGCCAATTAAATTGTAGATTTTTAATGATTGCTTTTTCTGAAACATGGAATGCCCATGATTTAGCATCAATTAACTCCCGAACATGAGAAATGATCCGTCGAAGAAATTGTTCCCTCCTGATTGGAAAACTATCTGATTGCATTCCACCCAAATATAAATAGTTGTGAAGAATATAAACGTCCAAATATTGAAAAAACCATTTGATATGAATATGAAAGACTTCTCAGCATGATAGGAACATAAGAGTGAAAAATAAAGCGTTTCCCACAACGCCATGTAAGAGATCTCCATATAGCATGTGAAAAATCGCAGAGAAACAGTAGCTGGCAGGGGTTGTCATCACTGTTTTTGCAAAAATGACATACAAGAGGGGTCATCGCTCTCCCACGCTGCTGCATGAGAGAGAGTGGGTAAACATTAGTGAAGGGTCAACCACGAGAACCATTTTGCTCGAAGATGATATTTTAATGACCCCAAGGTTCTAAAAATCGGCTGAGAGGTACCCTTATAATTGAATAAACTCCCAAGCCTCTTTAGTCGAGAATAATCCACTTCCAAAATGACTCCAAACTAAAAAAATCCCTATGTGGCTGTAATAAGATGGTAAATCTCTCAACCTCCTGCTATCTGAAACAAATAACATAATATAGGCAAGGGTAAAACCCAGGACTGAGGAGCACCACTAATATAATCAGAGAACTTTGGAATAGAAACTTCAAGGCCTTGATGAACAATCGTCCTATAAGAATCCCATATTGACCTCTCTAATATCCATGGGTCTACCCATAAATCCACAAGCCGACCCTCTCCAATAACACTTCGAACATTATCATCCAAGCCGAATACCCTTCCAAATATAAGATGAATATTTTTTGTATTTGGTCTCTCATATGAAAAAATTCTTGAAGTGGTGATACTTAAAGAACCGAATAAATAGAGATGAAGGATTAACCAAAGTTCTCCAAGCCAATTTCATCATCCTTGCAATATTGAAATCCACACATGCCCACAGGAAGTGCCTACACATCTGTTCAATTATATTACAAGTTCGTTTCGGTAAAATAAATGAGAAAATCCAAAAAATAGACGAGGCACATAGAATTGATTTTAGCAATTGAAGACACCATGCATAGGATAAAATTAAAGCCTGCCAAGAACTTATCTTTACAACGACTTTGTCAACCAAGCTATGACGATGGCTATACTTCGAATGGCCATGAAATAAAGGCGACCCTAGATAACGCACTGGGAGGGATCCTGCACCAAAGTCAAGCTCCCTCAAAGTCAATGATTTATTTTCCTACGCAACCCCAAAAAAGAAGGCTTTGCTTTTTGCAATACTAAATTCCTAACATGCAGTTGCCTCAAAAGTAGAGAGAATCGATTTAACAGCACCAACAATACAAATAGAAGCATCACATAAAATCAAAGCATCATCAACATAAAACAAATTTGAAACTCTATAATCACAACCCGAAGAAAAAGCTCTAGGAATCATACCCTGCTCGGTAGCATAATCCAACTACATATTCGAGGAAAGAAAAGAAAGAAGAACCTGATAGAACTGAAAAGAAAGAAGTACCATGGGAAAAGAAAGGAAATAAAAGAACTAAGAAGAGGAAAGAAATGAAAGAAAAGAAGGAAGAGGAAAGAAAAGAAATAAATTGTAAAGTACTTTAGAAGGGAGGGACCCTAAGAGGTGCTATAAGCCTTCTATATGGCCTTGATCAATATTTCAAGGAGTCATTTCTAGGGTTTTCTTTCCTCACAAAGATTCTCCAAAATAAACCTTCCTAAGGGTTGGACATCCTTCTTTCTCTTTTTATACATATTTTGCTTAAAAATAAATGATTTAAAACACCCCTAGCTAAAATAAAATGATAAAATTTCCCTTAAATTCTCTACAACATCCAAAAGACATAAATTTCGTAACATAACTAAAATAATTAAAAGGTCAAACAACCCTTGTTTTCACTCTCCAAAAATAAATAAAAGAAATTAAAACTCTTTATAAAAATTCAATTAAATTGGTCGTATAGATGGCCATAATGTCCTCATCAATTCTCCATAGATCAGAAAGAACTCGACCCTGTTGAGTATGCCTCCATGCAATACTGATAAAGATCCATCGGCCTCCTTCGTAACTCACGCTCATCAATCCTAAACAATCAATCAACGGTTAATCTTTCTGAATATCTCCAATATGAACCACAACATGTATCAATGGCCATAATATCTACCACATCATGTATCTTGTTCTGAGTCGCTCTCGGTAGCTCCTCAATTTCCACTAAACCAACATCCTAGTGTACCAGTAGGTCACCTCAAAACTCATAGAGATCGTTGAAATGTAAAGGTACTCAAGAGAGACGAGGAGATAAGTTATCACCCAAGTAGTAAGCTGGTATGATCCAAACCTCCGCTAACATAAGTTATTGTAGGTACCAATTGGAAGCCTTTCCAGTGCCAAATGTACCATGACAGAGTTCCCCTACAAGAAATAATCATTCATGTTGATACTCATTTGCAATCTCCTTTTTTTTTTTGGGATGAGTCAGTGGGACCCTTGGTACAAATTTAGCTTAGAATGTAGTGTTGCAAATCGTCAAGTGTTAACCAATTAAGCCCGGGCTCTTTTTATTTGCAACCTCGCTCTACATACCATAATTCACATTCAACCTGTCCATGACTTCCTTCTATACTTCTTTGATCTGTTAGGCATAGTAACCGGATTCGACAATTCTCTTCCCCACATAAGGTAAAGGAACATTGTCTAATATGTGTGGAATGGAGCACCGATACACTATCTCAAAAGCAGACTTGTCGATCAATTGTTTAACCAAGCAATTGTAAGCAAATTCTACTTGAGGAAGACTTAGATCCCACTAGTTCAACCTATCACCCGCTAGACATCTCAACAAGTCTCCCAAACCACGGTTGACTACCTCAAGATGATATGGACTGGTGAATTGCATAAATGATAGAATTCAGAATACATATACATGAGGGAACTTACGGGTGGCTCCAACAGGCGATAAAATGAGGGAAAATAGATGTAAGTGGGCTGTCTATGTGCAGCGTAGACCTAATACAATACTAGTTAAGAAGGGACATTTGGCTCAAGTGGAAGGCTCTAAAAGGGAAATGGCCCAAGAGATATGGATAGAAGTAGTGAGAAGAGATATAATGATTTACTGTATAATTGATGATATGTCTATTGATAGAGTAGAATGATAGAAGATGATTCACGTAATTGTTCCCAAATAATTGGGACAGACCATGAAGAGGAACAACTTCTTTAAAGAAAAGGCCCATGATGTGAGATACATCAGGGGTCTTTTAAAAGGAAATGAAATGTGTTATTTTTTAAAAACAATCTACCATTTATTTACACATGAAATCTAAGGCATAAGGAATACGTCTGCTTTGATTTGTTTTTAAACTTAATCAACTAAACTCTAAACTTGATAGAGAGATGTAGGTTCCGTGAATTATAAATCACAATAGTACATCCTTATGGCCTCCATCTTAAGAAAACCTTAATAAGAAAAAGAATTGCGAAAAATGATTCTCGAAAAGTTTTTAGATAAATAACATTGCAAATAAAAGGAAAATAAGAGAAAACAAACTACTTGACTGTGAGCCGGGCCACAGAACCCAAAGTTGAGGCCCTGATATACTGCTGCGTAATGTCCTCCTCCTCAGCCTTTTAGATTTGCTTGAACCATAGATTTCTTGAGATTTGAATTGAATGGGTTTAGACCTATGGTTACCGAGGGTTTTCTTGAACCTAAACTTCATAGTTGAGAGTTTTAGTTTTTCCGATTTATAGAGTTTTAATGGTTGCTAGAATTGATTGGAGCAAGGGTCTTAAAGTTAGGGTTTCTAGGTTTAGGAGGCCAATGGATGAAGTGTAAGAGGCTCATGATTCTAGGGGTTTTCCTCTTTATGGTCCAAAAGTGGCCTATTTGTATACAACAATTTCCCAAATCAAGAAGGGGACACTTCAAAACAAATCTGGACCTTCCAGGTATGTGTCACTAGCGATAAGCACCACGTTGTTAGCACCATTCGACCTCAATTTCCGTGTAAATTTTCATAATTGCCTATTCTTGTGGATATTTAATCAAATTTTTGCCTCCGCAATTTTAGATGTTCCTTCCTCCTGAGCTCAAGGCCTACAATTTTCAGGTGCTAACTTGCTAAAATTGGGTTATTGGGGATTGTTTTGATATTTTCTAAGGATTTTCCATGGCTTATGGACTATGGCTACAGTGCACTAGGTTTCCTAGGCTAGTGTAGTTCCTAGTCGTTTAGGTTATGAGTTCTTGAGAATTCCTTTTGCCAAATTAGAGGCGGATATATACAATTATCCCTCTTTAGCACTCGGTTTGTATAACATGAGTAAGATGAATGGCAAAGAACTTGCTACCCGAGATACCATAAGTTAGAAATGGAGAAAATTTACTGCAATGCATAGTACCAAGGATTACCCATGGTGCCATTATCAAGACCCATAAAAGTTAGACTTGGCCCATGGTTCGTGGTGCTTAACATTGAGAGGTCCCCTGCCAGTCATGCCGGTTCACCGTGGCCCTACTAGAAAGATGTGGTGTGAGGGTGCCACTATCAGGATCTATAAAACTTCATCTCCATTGTTGAGAAGTCTCCCTCTAGCCTTGCCGGTTTATCTTGACCTTTTACTAGAGACATAAAAGAGTTTTTGGCAAAAATTATTGGCTAATTGAATTTTTATTACGTCGTAAGGTTTTTTTAGCCCTTTGGGTTTGAAACGTAGACTCTGTCTCGAAAGGAGGTTTTACTATGATTGAAAATAAGGGGTTTTACTTCGTGTGGTCTTCTTCCTAACTTACTCTTAATGAAGTAATTGTTTGGTTCAAGCAATCTTTCAGACTTCAAGTTTTGGACTTTTATTCGAAACGAGATAATGTCATCATTTTTTAGTAGTTGAGCGCAACATTCGTTCTTGAAAATACCACTACTAACATGAAGTCATAGCTCGTAGCAGTTATGTGTGAACATCACACAAAGTTCATGCTCACGTCTTTGAAAAGAGGATATGAGGATGTGAAATGGAATGTAGAGGCCAATATCCTAAGACAGACTTCTAGAAACCTGACCAATACAACAACATTCTACATATTGATTCACATTGCACCTCAACCTAAGATAAAAATATCTCTCTTCTACCAACACAATATTCTTTGCCTGACCAACATGCCTAGCAAGACCCCTGCCATGGAACCCAAGAATGATATACTTTGTAGTCAAATACGAATTTGATGGTATCTACTCCTACGGTCAATCTTGGAGAAAATCAAAGTGCCACTCAACACATCCAGTATGTTTTAGGTATGGGAAACATACACTCGATGGTAATCTTATTGATTACATAACTATCAATGCACATTCTCCCATTACCATCTTTTTAGGAGTTAAGAGTCTAAGGACCACTGATAAACTCAAGCTTTCTTCAATAATTTCTCTTCTTGGCCAATCCTTAACCTCCCTGTGCAACTTTTTGTGCTCAGCTAGACTCATCGAATAATTAGCCAAGTGGGAAGTTTGGGTCAAGGAGCAAAATCCATTTACTATTGTAAATCTCTCACAGGAAGAAGGTTGTTAAAAAGATATTTTGGTTTGTGCCTCCTAAAGTCCTTTGGAAGGAGCTGAATCTCTTTTATATTTGGTGGACTCTTCGCCTCTTTTTTAGCAAGACGAAACATATATGCCCCTCCTTACCTTCCACCTCAAATTGCTCCCTATGCAAAAGGATAGGAGCCTTCCGTCCCCTCCTTATGAAGAAGCGAAGTTTTCATTACTCTTTTCCTGGGTTGTAACGTATCCTTTTGCGGAATGAGTGTTATCTTTTTGTTATCGTTAGTGAAGGAGTAGGTGTTCTTCTCACAGCCATGGTATTTGTCATAGGCAGCAAGCAAAATGTGGCACACCTCAAAAGGGTTTGTATCACACTACACTTCTTTATAGGTGTTCCATTCAAGGAACCCACAAGACCCCACGATGTAATAGGGATCCTATTCCCTTCTTAGACTATGTGATGCTATATGGCATTTCTAACTTCTCAGTTTCAAGCAAAGCTTGTCGATCATTTCTTCAGAAAAATAACCGCGCACAACTTCCTTATAACTATGTAGTAATTATGGAAAATAATGTGCCGCAACCACTTATCAACTTCGGGGACATTCGAAGACATCGGAACCCTATATATGACAAGTGTCTCCCCTGGGGTATCTCCAGTTATGATCAAATCAGGATCATCCTCACGTCCCACATCTCCTACATCCTCACCCCAATCGATTCTATCATCAAAGCCATCTTCACCCTCTATATACATGTCCTTCATCTTCTACTTGGTCCACTAAGTTATTTTGCTGCTTGTATGATCTACAAGGCCATTTAGCTGACCAATGGGCTGCTTCTCAACACTGAAACATTAAAAATTGTTATTTTGTGGCCTAAAGCTAAGAATACCTTGTCCTGGCTCTACACCTGATGTTGGAACCCTAGATGAGGGTGCTACAAGGGTTGTGTAGCTTTAGCTATCTGCTTGAGCCTTTCTAGAGGAACTCAATGACCCTCAATCATGATTATCCTTTCTACTCATAGGATGCTGGAGATGCTTCTCAACTTTCAAAGCAAATCAATATCGATCATTAGTGCTCGATAAGGTATGAAGGGAAACCTACTCTTGGATCTGATAGTGTAGCCTTACTACATATTGAGCCATGATTTGCTCCTCATCCTCATGTAGACCATTACGTTTGGCCAGCAAGTGGAAATCTTCTATGTACTCTCTCCAAGATTTTGTGCCCTGCTTCAAAGCGAGTAGCTTCTGATAAAGGGTTGTCAATAATCTAGCGGTAAGTATTTTCATCAAGCTTCTCTTTCATTGGGGCCCAAGTTCTTGACGTCCACCAACTAAGTTCACCTTCTTATCTTCATGAAGTTCCTTTTTAAAGAAGTGGTCAACACTCTCTGACCACTCAAGGAAATCCTCAGGATACAAGTGTCCACAATAGTCCTCCGCATTGACCTTAATCCCATTTTAATGGGATCCTCTAACACCTTATAGCCAGTCTATCTTCGACTCACTGTCCTCTACAGTATTGTGTAGGTTTCTCTTAAGAGTCATCCCCATACTGTTCATCTTCTTCTTCATCTAGCATTTTTCTCCTCTCGAACCCATGTACATTAGGATCTTCATGGGGGCTCCTGTTAAGGGTTAAGGAAAAATGCTACCTTAATGCCCACAACCAGTGCCATATGGGCCAACTACTCCCTAATATCTTATAGAGAGTCATTATGTTGATCAGTCCTTCCTTAGATGGTTTGTTGCCAAGCATCCTTGACTTGAATATGCCCACGACCATGGCCTCAACCACACCTTGCTTAACGTTACCTTGATTAGACATGGAATGTGAACCTAACCCTAATATAAACCATTCTCATACCTAAGGACACTTACTATGCTCTAGATAGAACAAAGTTCCTAATTTAGGACCTCTAGGATAAAAAACATCACAAATTATCCATTAACATTAGGACAATAGCTAAAACATTAAGGAAGACTATATAAAAAAGTAGAACAAAAACTAAGAGACACAACAAAGAAGGGACAACACCCTAACAACCTAATGGAGTCCTTAAAATCCTAGGATAGACCCTAACCAACTTGACATCTAGCATTAGGACAACCTGCTTTGATACCAACTGATATAACTTAAGATTTAGCCACTCACTAATCTTTTTATTACAAGACAATAACACACGTTTGAAGAACATTTTAAATTAAACTCAAGGTAATTATATATAAACATTCAACTACTATTTATCCACAAAATTGATACACAAACTTGCAAAAATCATCATGCCGTTTTAAAATTTTATTTTGATGCTTTGGAGATGAGATTTCCAATCTGTAATGGAATGAAATATGTCCTTAAACAAAATCAGCAAAAAATAAAAGTTGATTCCAAAAAAAATTAAAAAGCAATCCACAACCCGAAAAGAAGTAGATCTGCACAAGTTGTAGGGTTTAGAGATTAATGGGATGTAAAGAAAATTAAGGTTTTGATTTTAGAATTGAAATTAGGGTTAAGGTTTCAAGGGATATATTTAGAATTAATTCTAGGGAAAACCTAACAATTAATTGTAAGGGAGACAGAATATATAAAAAGAATGACTATTACGGGATTAAAAGAAAGAAAAGAAATATGAAGGGAAAGCAAAGGAATGAAATAAGTAAGAAGGGGAAAGAAATAAAAGAAAATAAGTAAAAAGGGGAAATAATAGAGAGAAAAGAAGTAGGAAGGGAAAATAAATGAAAGAAAAGAAGTAGAAAGGGGAAATAAAGGAAAGAAGAAGTAGATAGGGGAAAGAAAAGAAAGAAATTGAAAGCCCCCATATTACGGAAGGACCTTGCAAGTTGCTACTAAGCTTTCTCTATGACTTTCAATCAAGATTTCAAGAAACCCTTTCTAGGGTTTTTTTTTTTTCTCCACAAAATTATCCAAGGTAAACATTCTAAGCGTATGTACATCCCTCTCTTTCCTTTTATACCTATATTGCTTAAAATGACATAAAAGACCCCTAATTAAAATAAAATAACCAAACTGCCATTAAAATCTCTACAACACCTAAAATATATAAAAACCATAATATAATTAGAAATTTAAATAACTTTAGTTTTCACTCTAAAACAAAAACAAAAAAAATAACAAAAAACCATTACAATAGAAAGCCATCATGCCCTCATCAAAGAGACAGAGAGCCCCAACAGTCATCAAAGAGACAAAGAGACAAAATTTGGATAGCTACATTATGTTATTTTTAATATATGATATTTTATGGGGCCCATTGTGCACATGGGCCACCATATTTTAGAAGGTGGTCCGCCACTTTAGAGGGAGGCCTATCCCCATGGGTGAGACGCCACTTTTTGAGGGGAGGCTTATCCCATGGTTGGCACTCCCTTATTTTTTATTTGATTTGTTGATATCTTTTATCCCAAAAACAAAATTAGTTTGAAATGAAAACTTCACAAGAGTAGAGAGAAAATACAATTTTAACAGTTTTCATCTTGAAATTCTACAATATGATTTATTTTGTAAATAGGGAAGCTAATGACATTGTGGACGGTTTGGTAAAGAAGGGTGTTATTCGCGATTCCTTGATTTTATCTAATTTTCTTTTTTGATTGTTTAGATGTAATGTTCCGATTAGTCAATAAAAGTTAGCACTCTTGTCACATAAAGACAAAACAAAAGAAAACACTTAATACAAAGACAAAAGTTTTTTTCTCAAGTTAGCTGAAGAGGTCACGTGTTTAAATTTGAACCCCAACAATATATATATATATATATATATATATATATATATATATATATATATATATATATATATATATATATATATATATATATATATATATATATATATATATATATATATCTAAATAGGGTTTTCACTAAGAAACGACAAACCCATGATAGTTTCAATTGTTTTTAGATGAGCCACATACTTGCATCCATCTTTAAGAGGGACACTTTATACTTTTGGACCGTATATGTATAAATGTTATCCACCCCGTATGAATCAATTTTTCTTATGTTTAGAAATAATTAATATGCCCTTCTTACTCATAAAATATATCTTAAATCGCAATGTATTGCAACTCATAGGGTAAGAGCAGTGGTTTAAAAAACGGATCGATGATTCGGATCAGGCATCCCAAAAACCGATCGGGATCGGTGAATCGGCTTTCTGGATCGGGAATTAGTCAGAATCGCTAGGATTAAGCCATAAAAAAATTTATTATAAATGTTGTTTTTTTAGGAATCCAATAAGAAATGTGGGTACTACATTATTAACTTTCATTGTTTTCATCAATTTATGAATATTGAGATGTTCTTTCCCTGTATGAACTTATGTTGATCATTAAATTTACATCACACAAAATAAATCATAGAATTATCATGGATTAAGTATATAATCATATATGAACTACAATAAAGAGTTGACTAAATCGATGAAAATTGGCCACTAAAATCTCGAATTGGTGGAAAACCCTAATCCGCTAAAAAAACCCAAATTATTACAACCTAACTAACTATAATATTATATATCAACAATATTTTATAATTATTTTATTATATAAATAATAACAAATCTAAAATATTTTATAATATCATCTAATTTAAAATGTATTATTGACTACTGTAAGAAAAATAATACACTACACGATTTATAATACAAAAATTAATAAATAAAATAAAAGATTTGGTTATCAATGTAGAAATTATTAGAATGTGTACCAATTTTATTTAATTTTTTAGGTTTCTAGAATAAATTAGTGGAAGAGATTGTTAGTAGAAAAAGAGATATTTCAAATGGCCTCATTGTATGAATCCTATCTTTAAATTAATATTACTAAATTTATGTTAAAGACCATCATGTTATAAAAATAAAAAATATAATCAGACCATTTATTCCTAGGTTGTATTAAGAAATACCTTTTATTTTTTTGACAAGAAATACTTATTGTGTTATCTTTTATTTATTTTTAACAAAAAAATTATGATACTTGTTGATTATCTTTTTTTTTTTTTTTGACAAAAGAAGAAGATGTACTACATTTTTCTTTGCTTGTTGTATTACTTTTTATTTTTTTTATCTTATGAGCTAGTACTAATTTTTTAATCCTAATTAACTAATTAATTAATTATTACTCATATAATGAAATAATACCATGATATAATAGCTTAATAGACTTTTATATTTTTTTGGTATGTATTTTAATTTTTTTTTGTGAAAGATAGGGGTGATGGGCACCTAATTATTATTGTTAATAATTTTTTCCTTTTTTTATCATCAAATTTCATTGTCACAATCGGACATACAACTTTCTTATTCATGACGGGCGTACACCGTCGTGCGTGCACCATCGCACGTATACCATTTCACTGCAATTTATCCCAAGCTAATAATATTTGCCAGCTTTTTTTCAACTCATAGATATATCCCACATCGAAGCGATGTGAGAAGAATGAATACTATAAAAAAAACCCAACGATCTGGTTATGTTGAATGTTGTCTTGGCAATGTGAAGCGTGCGGAGTAAGGTGGAGTAGGAGTAAGGTAGAGTACCAATTGACATAAAAATTTGTCAATCACATTTCAAAAAACCAGGGTGGGTGCATAAAAAGAAAACCGGATTGAAAAATAAAAAAGTAGGAACCGCCCGGTTTTATCAATACTGCATTTGGATCGATTATCACCGATACCGGATCCAGATAGCTCGATTCCAGATCGGATCGGCGATTTTTGAAACAATGAGTAGGAGTAAACCGAACATGTAAAAAAAGGTGCAAAATAACTTATTTTTAAAATTTAAATTTTACTTTTTTCGTTAGATACATGCTTGTGATTATTGATATTATTGACCTGTAAAATTCTTGGCCCATGATCTTTCTCTAATATGGATTTTGAAAGGGGAAGAGCATATGAACGTTATATCCACTGAAGCACCAAAAAGTGATTTGGGTCACCTCTTGCCCCTTTAAAATACCCGTGAGATCTCAAGAAAGACGGTTGATCTCTGAATATGAGATATGCGTATCATGTTTCCGACATATACATCATACATATACCGATGATGTGCACCATAAATACTACACAATACACACGAGCATCTTTACATATGGGCCGTTCTTGCCAATGCTAGCTAACGGCAAAAGTTCGAATCCTACAACTTTAAACACTTTACAACCAAAGAAAGGTGCACTTCAAATTTTACCGTAAGAAGTACGTTTGGTCAAAAATTCTAAGGATGACATGATAATCTATTTTCATCTCTAATTTTAAAATTTAAAAATAGTTCAGATTTAGTAGATCTATAAACACATGAAAATCTTGAAATAGACGGTCCAAATAATGAATTATAAGATGCATTATTTTTGGGACTTGAAATATTATTATTATTATTTATATCCATGATGTTGAGATGATCAATTTGAGGGTTTTTTAATGTTAAAATAACTTTTTTCGATGGATTTTTAGATACACCTTAATTCTATAGTTTAAGATTGCAACTTTATTAAACTTTTTGCAAAAATTAATACTATGCTAATAATTGTCTTTCGTTCTTTGGGAATGCTATAATACATAGATGGCCATAGGTAGTATGTGATCTTATGTATCTCTGTCCATGCCATCCACCGATGGAAGGTGATCCGTGACTTATGACATAACGGAGTGGTTTACTAGTTTTTTCCCCCCTCTCCAGCCAATTACCAAACGGTTGGCGATAACAAGCATAACCTCAAACTTTGTCACGCGCATCACATTAAAATACATGTGGTTTGTATAATGCCAAGGCTCTAAACAATCAAAGTAAAGCGCACCTTCAAATAGTATAAAAAAACAGCCTTAAAAACTATTTTCATCTATAATTATAAAATTTAAAGCTTAAAAAATAGTATAGATCAAGCAAATCTATGAAAACTTCAAAATCTTCAAAATTGATGGTCTAAAAATGCATTACAAGATGCATTATTTTCAAAACTTGAAATCTATTTTTTTCTCATGCATATTGAGGTCGAGATGATGAATTTGAGCATCAAAACAACCTCTACTAATGAAATTTTTGAGGTGCTCCCTTAATTATTTTGAGCCTCACACTTATATAAACTTTTCCTATTAAATTTCCCTCTTCTTAACAAAACTAACATCATGTACCTAACAATTCAAAATCCGGAAAAATAACAAAATAATTGGCCATTTTTAGGAACTTCCTAACTTTAGAGACAAAAAAGAGAGTTCCAAAAATTTGAGTGAAGTGATGGGCATTTTTGCATTGTCTTTGACCAAAACAAATGATAGGGGTATTACAAGTATTTATTTCAAGAATTAGGGCATTTTTATCGTTTCCTACCCCTTCTCCCTGCGCATCACGCCTCTCGCTCTCTCTCTCTCTCTCTCTGTCGCTCCATTGAATTGAAAATCGCCATGCTCCCTCTCTCTCTCTCTACCACCCTTCCTCCGTCTAGCGCCCTTCATTGAAAATCGTTCTCTCTCTCTCTCTCTCTCTCTCCGTATTTCGGTCGCTCGCTCGCTGCGTTTGTTTCGATCGAGCGAACCAGCAGCTTTTCATGGCGGCCAATGGCTCAAGCGATCCTGGTATGTATGCCTTTTACCTTCTTTACTCCATTTCGACTCTATCTAAATATTCTTTGCTGCTTCGTATAAAGCTCTGAAATGGCTTCCTGCTATTTCACCTGTCATTTTCGCGACACGTTTCACTTTTTCCGCGCTTTTTTTGGGTTTTCTGCCTTTTTAAAATTGAAACGAGTACTCCCTCGCTTTCCAAATTGATAAGATAGAGTTTATTTGAAATCAAAGATTTTAGTTAAAGATCAGAGAAGTTTAGTGTTGTCTTATGATTCAGGGATAGATTAATTTTTTACCTTTGATTTTTTTAATTAAAAGTAAGGGGAGTGATGATCATTCTTCACTCTTAATATATCTTTTTTTGTATTTTTCATCTTCTAGTAACTATAGATGTTGTTACTTATAAGGTCTCAGAATAGATTCTTGTTAACAAATTTTGGCTTCTTGAGGTTTTGGTGATGTTATTAACGGGGAAATTGTAAATTTTTTTCTTTTTATTCAAGTTTTTATCTATCATTTGCGATGCTTAGGCTTCATGGATCCAGTAACTTAAAATAATTATTAGAGACATCACTATGAATCCTAGATTCTTGGAGTGACGGCTACATTTTACTTTGCCCCCCCCCCCCTGGAAAAAGAAAAATCAACTAGAGAATTATGGCCATATTTGACACTGAATCATAAGCTCGCTTGAACAAAGGGTGCTTTGGTTTAAGAACAGTTAGATTAGTATAAACCATGAAGTGCGAAGGCAATTGTTCTCTTTTTAGTAACTCTGGTATTCTTTATTTTATTCTTTCTCTGTGCATGTGTACGCATGTGCATACTTCTTAATGTGCAAAGACTTATTTATGTGCTCTGATTGTTGCTCATTATGGATCGTTTTAGACACGTAGTTGTCTTTCTTTATGATTGTTGGTATTCATTTAGCTACCTCATTGCTGGGTAGGATTTATTTTACTTTTTTGTAGCATGACCTTTTCTCTTAGCTGACCATGGTGATCCTACCATTCTGTATAGATTCAGGAGTAGGGGGAGAAAGATTCAAGGAATGCACACATTTGGTCAATTTGGGAGCAAACACATGAATGAAACATAAGATTGAGTTTTTCATATCCTTAACATTCTGTCCCTTATTTTACTGCCCACATTGCAAACTTGCTAGGCACAGTGAGATTAATGCTATACTGTGTTTTCGGCAGACATTATTTCAAGAAACATGCTATTGATTCAAGGTGGTGATTTTTGGGACATGTAGATGTATAATAAACTTTTTTGTTATTATTTACATAAGGATCCTGCAGTAGTAGTACGGGCTATTATTGGGGTAAGGAGGACATTGACCATGATGTCCATGTCTTGCTTAAATGAGAGAGTTCAAATGGGAATTCATGCTTCATCTGGTGTGGGAAAGTGGGAGAAAGTTACATCCTACAATGTGGGAATAAAGATAAACCACATCATATGAAAGGTTAACCTTTTTCATCCATGATGCCATTCCTCAAATTAGTTATCTTGTACAACTTTCTATTTCTCCCTTCTTCTTTTTTTCAATTGTTGTGAACCTCACAGTATCAGTATTGCGTCACAAAAACAACCTTTCTGAGCATGCATTTCTTAGCTCAGTATGACAATTGCTTCCAATTTGTGATGGTCATGACTCATGAGAGTCTTGATCTTATAATCAAGGGCATTGGCTAAAGGTAATTTGTGGATAAGAATCTGTTCGTATGATCCATGTGTTGCTTGCGCATCAACTCATCTTGGAAAAGATTGAATGGATGTCTTGTCCTTCTCTGTGGACATGGCTTGGAGAGAGTTTGGAAATGTCATTAAGCTCTAACAAATTAAATAGATTAGCTTCAGCCCAATTTTATTTTGATATAGCTGTTACCTTGCTACTAAGAAGAGGTTGTTTTCTTGATGATGGGGTTGAGTTAGTTATTGCATTGGCATCCTTACGATTTCAATTCTCATGGCGTTTTGGTTAATGAGTTTAATTAAACATTGCATTTCCTCAGCTTGGGTTTTGGTTTGACATGTATGATATTCTTTCTATTCTTGTGATGTTTGATCTTATATTTCTTACTGTTTATTATCATTTTTTTCCATTTTTATTATATGATTTTCTGCTAAAACTGTAATATATTGGTTGTATGATTTTCTCTATATATTGGTTGTATGATTTTCTCTTAGAACTGTAGTTTATGTTTGGAATCATTTGATAGCAAGTCACAAGCACTGAGCAGCACTTTTTCTTGTTGACCTTGTGGCTTTTGGCTAACTGTGTGCTTTTTTTGTGGGAGGATAATGTCAGGCTGATATATCTTTTGTTCTGCAACTCTGTGTCCCATCATTTACTGAATTACTGGCTATATTGGAAAGACTAGTTTACTTGATATTTATCTTTTGTGGGAAGAACTTTTAGATCTGTGTGATGAACAATAATGAAAGTTTAAACAATAGTAATTGCTGTTGGCTATGCTAATGAGGCAAGAGGCTTCTTGGAGAATGTCTGGTATCATAAAATTTTCCTGCCTTTCTCTGTCACTTTATTCCTAGTTTCCTCTAGAAATTGCATGCAGATGATTCATGACTCGTGTTATATTTTATGCAAAATCGAAAGAACTCCAGTTTTATGTAAAGTAAAAAATGAACAAAAAAGTAATATGAGCAATTATTCTATGGTGTTTTGACCTTTATATTCCTTTCCTTTATCTTCTTCTACTATTGACGTTCACTTTATGTCCTGCTTGCAGGAAATCGAGAGCGTAAAGGTGGTAATTCTGCTGGGTGTGTGCAAGAAATGGATGCAGTTTCCAACTCAAATACACAGCTCGAAAAAAATGGTAACAGTCTCTGCTTTCCTAGTTTTGATGCTAACATTGGCATGCATGTGAAATCAACTTCTTTCATGATGGATTTGATATTGATGTTGTATTTTGGAGCATGTATTGCCTGATTTGTACTGCATCTATCGTTGGTGTCTTGTGTTTTTCATCCCTTATTAAATATTAATTAACTAAAGTATACATAGATAGATTCTCTCTCTCTCTCTCTCTCTCTCTCTATCTCTCTATGAAAGGTTAGCCGTTGCTTGTGTGAAAGTGTACAAAAGGATGGCGAGTCCCATAGGCTGGGCCCTCTTTAGAATTCTCAAAAAATGCAACTCGAAGTATTGCTATACAAAAATTCTCCAAAAACAAAAAAAAGTATTGCTATACAAAAATTTGGTGAAAGAACCTGTACACTGTGAAGGAACAAAAGAGTATCCCTGTCATTGGATTCCAGGCTAACAAAAGAGATAAAAAATGTGTCTGATAGTGGGGACTGCTCAAAACGATGAGTCAGCTATGGTGTGGGGCTCTTGCTTTTGTCAAACTATTGCCAACTTGGTTCGCCTCGCGTTAAGCATGACGATAGGAGATCTGCATGTGCCTACATAGGTTGGAAATTTGGTCAAATTGGAAATTCCAAGGCCTTAGTAACCCAAGAAATATCTTTTTTCTGAATCACCCTTGACAATTAAACACCTAGATCAGTCCATGCAGGCTCTTTTAATCCCCTCCAAAAGAGAAATGGCTTCAGCTGTAGTGGAGTCTGAATGACGGATGAAACCAGAGTAGGAGAGCTGGGTAAGGTCTTCATGGTCGCTAAAGAGATCACCGAAAACCATAGGACCAGGGTTGCGGAGGGAGCAACCATCAAAGTTCAGCTCGATGCGTCTCTTCTCCAGGGGGTGCCACGGTGAGGACTGTGTGATCTGGGTGGTCTACTGCTTAACAAGGCCTTCCAATTTTGGACGAGGTCTGTGGTAGCTTGGTGCTTGAATGGTTTTGAGTACTTTGCCCAAAAGACGACCTTAGCTTTGACACTGTCCATAAAGGAGCTTGCTGATTTCTCTTTGCCCTAAAAAATCATTAGGTTCCTTTCATTTGTGACAGCTGCATACCAAAGGAACAACCATCAAAGTTCAGCTTGATGTGTTTGTGCTTCAGGGGCACTAGAGTGAGGATCGTGTGATCTATGTGGTCTACCGTCTAACAAGGCCTTCCAAATTTGGCAAAGTCTGTGGTAACTTGGTGCTTGAATGATTTTGAGTTCTTGCCCAAAAGATGACCTTAGCTTTGATGATTTCCATAAGGGAGTTTGCTGAATTCTCTTTGCCCTTGAAAATTATTAGGTGTCTTTCATTCCAAATGACCCACATGGTACTGGTGACAGCTGCATGCCAAAGGAAAAGGCCCGCAGGTGGCCAAAAAGGGAACATAAAGCCTTGAAATAGATGTGGTATGGAAGATGGGGTGACCCAATACCAATCAAAGAATTGTAGAAGGTCACTGCACAGATGGGATGGGATACCCAATCACATAGTGAAAACAATTGTGCATTGGTCTTTCTCAGCTGATTTACACATTCTGAATAAGGACCCCCTAGATTGTAGTTGGTCAAGCGTGAGCACCCTCTGGGAAATGGCTATCCAGGAGAACACTTGAATTTTGGGTGGGATGGAGGAGATTCAAGTGCAGCTTGCCAAGGATGGAGGCGATAGGGGGGGTTGGGGGCTGATTTAGCTAGGTGTAGAAAGTGAACACGAAGAACATCCCGGATTGGGAGGGCATCCAAATGATGTGGTCTACACCGTCAGCGGGTAAGTTGGAAGATTGGAGAAGACCTAGCAATGATTGGAACTCTGGAAAATTGTAGTCTAGTGGCGGCCCTCTGAAATTTAGGATCCAAACCCTTACCTCACCCAGGTTATCGAATAGGTCGGCAACCATAGCCTTCTTATCTCTAGCGAACTAGAATAAATTAAAAAGAAAAAAATTTCTCTAAGGGTAGAGTTCCCGACCCATAGATTAGACCAGAACTACACTTTGACACCCAATCTTACTTTTAACCAAATATTGCTGCGGAAATAGTCAAGGGAGGAGAACAAACATTGCCACACCCCCTAGGACTTCCGCATGGGGGGACCACTTGGTAGCCACGAAAGAGGGTGGATATTATATTTTTGGCGGATGACTTGGTGCCTTAAGTGATTCTCTTGAGTAGCAAACCTCCACCACCATTTGGACTTTGTTGCATAACTTAAGGCTACAAATACCCAGACCGCCCTGTTTTGTGGATGACAAATCTTATCCCATGCTAGTAAGTTCCACTTATACCTGTCAACCTCTCTTGACTACAGGGAGTTTCTCACAATCATCTTGAGATGGCAATGATGGGAAGAGGGATTTGTGAGAGGGACATTTGATATACCGATATTTTGAGAGTGTGGCCCTAATTAAAGTGAGACGACCAGCCATCGAGAGAAATTGAACTTTCCATGCTGCCAGCCTTTGATCAAAATTTTCTATGATGGAATTCCAAGAGAGTTTTCTAGGTTTGCCTATACAAAGAGGACAGTGCAGATACTTGGTAGGAAAGAGTCTACACTGTAGCTTAAAATATCAGCTAGTGTTCATACTTGGTAATGGTCTATGGCCGCATCCATTCTGTTTAATTTGAGGCTAGTGGCAAATTGTAGACACCCGAGGTATAGCGTGAAAGTATCGATTTGTTGGTGGGAGGCATTGCCAAAGACAAGGGTTTCATTTGCATGTTGTAGGTGGGAGATCAATGGCCTTGATTGCTCTAACTGAACCTTCCATCATACCGAGATACCATATAGCCTATCTGTCGATCGACTAAAGACCTCAGCCACTATAGAGACGGGGAGAGAGGGTCTCCTTGTTGAAGGACCCTAGAGGATGGGAAGAAATCTTTAGGATAGCTGTTAACGAGAATAGAGAGATAAGGGGCTGAAATGCATCCCCTAGTACAGTTGCACCATTTTATCCGGAAGCCCATTCTAAGGAGGATTCCATGGTGGTGGTCCCAGTTCACATGGTCATAGGCTTTCTCCCAGTCCAGCTTGATGACCACACTAGGGATTTTAAAAAGGTGCCTTGAGTGATTGTACTCATGGGCTATGAGGGCTGGTCGAGGATTGAACGATCTTAAACAAACGCTCCCTGGTTCAGAGAGATCGCACGGTTTAGGACCAAGTGAAAAGGTTGGTTTCTTCTAACAAGGATAGCTCAAATCTCAAGGGTTTATTGGTTATTGTGATTGGAGTGGTATCTAAAAGGATGGCTGTCACACCCCAAGAATTTACAATACTATTATTCCTGAGATGTGACGGACAAAACATATATACATCTATTGATAGGACAAATTTACAGTGGCGAGGTCTTACAAAGTAAATAAAGAAAGCTAGCACAACAACAGTATCTTCCAAGGTTGATCTTGACTAGCACTCAAAATGAATCCGCAGTTATCCTGAAAAATGTTTACTATAGTTTGATGAGTTTGGCTACTCAGTAAGTGATCATCATAATCCTAAAAATAATAATGATTGAAAGATATCAATATTTTTCAAAATGAGATTTATTAACAGAAATGCATCAACAGTTTCACTTTTAATAAATGCATAATTAAGTATAATCCGAGTAATTGAAATGCTTATAACACTTTTAACGGCAGTACATAATTCAAAGGATTTCACAAAATACCCTACTGGCGTCCCCAGTAGGTCACCTATATACCCCATCAGCGTCCTGATGGGTCCACTTAATCCTTATCGACGTCCCAGATAGGTCCACTTAATCCCTGCAGGTCCACTTATACTTCACCGGCGTACCGGATGAGTCCACTTAATCCCTACCGGCGTCCCAGATAGGTCCACTTATACCTCACCGGCGAACCGGATGAGTCCACTTGCATACTTAAATTATTTCAAAATCTCTTTAAACATTCGAAAGCAGCAACATCATGTACTCAACATATCACTGAAATCATTAATATGAATTTCACTTAAACCATTAATAACAGTCACTCTCTATAACATTTAAAAAATAACCAATCAAATATTTTGGGCTCAAATTTAGAAAGGTAGCAGTTTGTAAAGGCCTTCTAGCATAATTGCCAATTTAATATGTATAGAAAAACTCTTATAAAAATTCAAGAATACGGAATTATCACAATTTATGGGATATCAATCCACAAATAAACATTTCACAACAATACTATAATCAATTGCAAAAATGTCAATTTTTTTAAATAATAAGGCAGTCTTTTGCACATGAATTTTACAATGTCTAAATATTCAAAACAGTAGAAAGAAATATCACAATTTTACCAAAAGCAGAAATATCACATTTATTTCTAACAATAGACAAGAAAATAAATAAATTTATTTTTCTAATTTACGGCATTCAAAATTTCTAACATAGATAAAATATCACAATTTTTATTAGAAAGATTATTTTTCAAGATAATGAGGTCACGTGCGCATAAAATTTATCGCGCCTAAAATTCATGATAATAAGCATAAATAATTATTTCATTTCATTTTTAAAAAGAATGGATTATTTTTCGAGACAATGAGGTCAATTACACACAAAACTTATAAAATAAAGATCCTGGACGGAAATATCACTATTTATTAAAAACAGACTATTTTTCAGGAAGACGATGTCACTTACCCACAAATGTTTGAGAGGGAGCTTCCGATAAAAAATTCGGTTCGAGAGAGGAGTTCACTGTGTTTCGACCAGAGAGAGAGAGAAATCTCAAAATTTTCTAGGGTGGGAGTGCTCACCTCCCCTATTTAAATTCTTATAACGTATTATTATAATATTTTATTACGCTCTACCTCATACCTGAGGTGTCGCGTTAAGCGTCTGCTTTTAACATACGAAAACCACGTCCGCTAAAGGACGTGGCCAGCAGCAAGCAGCAACTGCAAAGGCTGCAAACAAAAGCAGCAGCAAAAGTTTAAACCAAGTAAAAGTTTTGAAAATAGTGATGGTTCCCAAGGACCATCATACTCAATCAGACCATCACTTATTAAAAGCATCTTTTCTCCTTTTTTTTTTTTTTTTTTTTGAAATTTTAGGATTGTTACAATGGCTCAGTGGTCTGAATTGGGTTTTGGAAGGGTACGGAGTGGGTACTTGGGGAAAGGTGCCCCACAAGAAATGAGAAATCCATCCAACTTTGAGAACGCGGGGTTTTGGAATGGTTGGACCAGGTGTAGAGAGAACCATTCAAGGGTATATCTATGAGGCTATTCTTGGCTACGGATTCAGAGAAAAGGGACATACTACTTGGATGTTTTGATTCCTATTTCTTTCTAAGGACCACTTGGTAATGTTGAAATCTCCTCATACCACGAGGACGGAGGGAGGGAGGCTACTCTATCCAGTTTCTCCCAAAGCTGGCTCCTGAGGCTAGGGGAGTGCGATCCATATATTGTTGAGAATTTCTAAAGTAGGCTGTCTGAGATCCTCTTGAGGCACACTGTTATAGAGAAAAAATCTATGCGGGAGTTATGGAGAGCAGAGAGAAGGGTCCGAAATGACGTAAATGTGCCCTGATGCACCTTGGGCATCAAGGGCGACCCATTGGCAGGGTCTTCGACCCCAAATTTATGGACCAAAGCAAGAGTAGGAGAGGGTTGTTTGGATTCTAAAATAGCTAAAACTTTGGGGTTGTTCTTGTCGTAGAAAAAGCTGATGGCACTATGTTTCCTTAGAACCCCCGAGACCCCAGATGTTCCAAGAATGAATTTTCATGATGGATGAGGAAGCCAGATGCCCAGAAGAACGCCTGAGATCTTGGCTGGCCGAGAGGAGGGTTAGGGGGGGACTTGGGGGGATTGGCTGGGGAAAGGAGGGGGTTGGTGGCTCTGTGTTAGTGAGGGTCTATGGAACTGGGAAGGGTGGTTTAGGGTGAAGGAGTGCGGGAATGGGAGAGCACAGAAAAGATGGCCGTAGGGAGGATGTGAGGATCAATCAGCTTTTGAGGAGGCCACAAGTGGAAACGGTTTTGAAAGGGGGTATGGGGGCTGGGATCTTAGGAGGTTGTCTTGAGAGAGCGCGATGGTGGTATCATGTGTTGGCTGAATTTGGGGAAGTGGTTTAGGGTATGGAAGGGCGATAGAGAGTTCCACTGGGCATGTGGGGTGCAATGATAGACATGTGTCCTGTGATTCGCATATTGGAGTGTGGGGTGAGGAAAAATGGTTTTGGGATTGGGGGCGGGGGGGTTAATGGGTTTCAGTGCTTTCATGCCCATGTTCCAGAGATGGCACGCGTGGGGTGGAAGACAAGGTGGAGGGAATATAAGGGCAGTTCTTTGGGGATGTGAAGAAAGTAGGGTGGAAGGTGGGCCCTTGGCAGCCGTCAAAAGCATCACTAACTAGGTGATGGGGTGCACCGTCCATTACTGAAATGGACTGGAAGACTGTTTATTGTTGCAGAACAGAGTTTCCCCTCGTTGCAACCCACAGCTGATTAAATCACTTGGTCAAATGTGTGATGAGTTAAGGCCATGTAAGGAATGAAATCCTTGTTTTGTAGACCAGTTACTAAGAGATCTGGATATTAGCATATGTAGCAAGACTTTACAACAGGCAAATGTACACAACTGCTTGTGGTGAAATGATTTTAATGAAAACTATGCATGGAAATCGAAATAATTACAAATTCAACTTACTGGAATTGTTCTGGACATTGAAATTGTAGTATTAATCAACATGGGAAGCATTAGGACTAAATGGGAGCCCAAAATTCAATCAATAAAAGTCATAGACACATGCAAGTGTGCAAGTTTCTGCACACATATTTATATTTATTTTTGTAATAATTAATATTTGTAGTTGAAGAACCATACATCAAGCCGAAGACCTGCTTAAGGCCTCGTCTAGATACTGACCAAACCATGGTTCATGCATTTTTGGGCGGAATAAGCAGCCAAATTTGTGTGTTGGTGGCCTCTTTGGATGCCTCATTTACCTCCTTTTGGGTATGCAAGCACTTGTGAAATGCTGCTGCTTTGAGTGGAATAACTATAGAAGAATCCCCTTCTTATACAAACCACAAAAACACCGCATTTTGGTTAATCTCAAACCACATATTTCTTGGACCACGAGCTGCAGCCAAACTGGCAGCAAACCATTCAATTTGCAATTGTGGGAGATACTCCCATATGCTCATACAAGTAAATACCTGTCCATTTCGAGCTATGACAACCAGGAGCTCATCTGATTCTTTATTTGGATGATTAAAGGAGATCTCGGAAAGAGGTGCTCATATCAAGAATATCCTGTAACTTGTCTTGGATACTCCACGACCAATGGATGCCTTACTAGCCCTCTTGATTACATTAAGAAGACATCCTACTGTTATGATGTTGCAAAAGTATGATATGAAGATCAGTAGACCACAAGAGCTATCTTCATTAATTACGCAACTATAATCAATCAAATACTTTTCTTTCTTCATTTATCATTTGGAAAATTCGACAAGAGCTAAACAAACAGGTTCTTGAAGGGAAGAACAATCAACAGTCTACTATACTCAGGCCAGTCCATTGGCAAATTACTAACGAGATTCCCATACCGTCCACCTGTGATCCTAGTTATATAGCTTACCTGAAGATTTTTCGCCGATAGGTTGTAGGTGCAAAACCCCATCCAATACCAAAGATCTTTGAGTAATGTTGGTGACCACCTAATTAAACCCAATTGGAGTTCACATTAATGTTGCTTCCAGTCTATCCAGTAGCAGGTTTGAAGATTTATTTAGAGACTTCTTAATGACCATGATTCTCGGGTTTGTGAGGCATGTCAAAGGGCTCCAACAATATGGCCAAGCTCGCAGCCATAAATACTGGAATAGGAATAGTGAGGACTAGGGGCTCTACCAACACATTGATTTTGATCAACTAGTTATCACTTGGTGCACTGGGAAAAATAGATCAGGTGAAGTTCACCTTTCTTCTGGTGCAAATCAATCTAGACCAGCTGCATTTTTTAGAACTTCCATTTATCTATGTACTCAGGGAAGGGAAAATTGTCTTGTCTCCCATGGTTGTCAACTAGTCTCTTCTCAGATCCAATTTTGGGGGAGTACTTAACCTATGGCTTAATAATCACTTAGGAAGACTGATATGGGAAGGTTGTTATGTCTGAACTATAGACTTCATAGGTGCTTGAATAGGGGGGATAATTGTAGTGAGTTGGTGCATTTCTATTGATCGTACTCTCCTTTGAGTGGTTTTCATCTCAAGTTCTTTCCAACATTGTAATCAGCAGTAGGTTTTATAGTTCCCCAAGATTAGGATGTTGGTCAAGCATCCCATTGTAATATCTTGTTTTATAGTAGTAGAAATGGGATGGGCCCTAAACCTTGCTAATTTAGCCTAAAAAGGAAAAGACTCCCCATTTTCAATCTGTCAAACTCCGCTAGGATGAACCGACTTTAATTGGCCAAACAAGACATATTTTAGAATTAAGCTCCTTATTTTGGTTGGATCAAGTTTTAGACATATGTTCCTCCTCCAAAACTGACTCTATGTTCCACCGCAGAGGTGCATATATTATTTGTCTGGCGCATAGATGTGAGAAGCTTAGTAGAGGAGTGGTGATCGCCTTTTGGAATCTCGTTTTGGCAATCCTGAAGGCTTAGTCTAAGCAGAATTGCCTCACCCATCAAGGGTTCTTGATCTTTACCTTGTAAGGATAAGGGATCTCTATCCCTGACTAAAAGGGATCGCAGTCCTTATGGAAGGGATCTCGATCCCCAGGTGTGTTTCAGAAGTTTTTGAATTTTAGTATGGCATCTTTGATTATGTGGTGATATATTGCTTGTTGACAATTTCCTAGCTAATGACCAATTGTTGGTGATTTTTTCTTTTTGTTGTCATGGTTATGGTTTGCATCAGTGATTAACTAATATGCCAACTCATAGGTGGTGTTGGACTGGGGGGAGGGGGGTGGCCCTGGTCCTGGAGGATCCCAAACCAGGGAACTGCACAGGTTGTTTATAGTGAATCGCCAGATCTCGCCCCGCTCTACTACTAATTTTTCTCAAATTTTTATTAGGCATTCAGGTTATAGAGTTCTTATTGTCCATTAATTTAGATAGTGCTGAAAAAGTGGATTATAGATTTATAAAATATAAGGCACTCCCCAAGTGCTTCCATGTACATACAGGACATATGTCGGGTCGCTTCTTGAACAACACTCCCAGTGCTTCCGATATACAATGCTCTAGCCAGGGGTTGATCCCAGGCTCCCATTCCCACACCACACCCGCTTCTGCTCCCAGCTACTATACCATGGAGTCATGTGCCCCTCATCATGCCATGATTCTATGAGGTCAATTAAAAATATCTTATGAGCCATCTTAGGGGCTCTTGTTTCCATCCTTTTCTTTTCTAGATTTGATTTGTGATTTGGGACATCATCTGGGTCAACTATCTTCTGTGGTGTGTATGATTCACTGGTAAGTTGCACATGCTTTCACCAGGAAGTTCAATCAATATGTGTATGTAATTGTAGAATGAATAGCATAGCATCCACGTGATGCAGTCAATCATATTGGTGCACAAGCACCTCCAAAGCTCCAAATTAGAAGGAAATGAGATTAGTGGCCATGATTTTATTTCGTTTTCAAAATATTTTTCTACGAGTTTTATTCAATTGAAACTTTGAGGGGTCTACACTTGTCAATCAGGCACACCTGAAAAATATGTAAAACAAATTGTGAAAAATAAATTAATCAAAATCAATATTAAAAAAAGCAGATGGCCCAACACCTAGGCGGTCTAGAGAGCCTGACAGCCTCACCCAGTCCCAGGCGGCCCAAATAAGCAGCCGCCCGAGGAGGCAGCCTCGGGCCTGCGCCCCGCCCAGGGGTGGAAATGCCCCTGGTTTGGTAACTTTGGTTTGTAAATTTTAAGTTTTCGCCATGTGTGGACTGTGGACTATGGATAATTGGATATGGAGTATGGAGGAGTGTATGTGCTATGTGGACTTGTGTACTATAGACATTTGATGTGTCCTAAGTCCCTAACTCTTATGTGTTATATCGTTATACTGTTAGATTATAGACATTTTTCTTTCTACTGGGCCTCCTAAGTTCTGAGCGTCTGCCTAGGCGTTGGGTGGCCTGGACCCCCCGGGCGCCCATGCACCGCTTGGTGTTTTTTGAAACATTGACCAACACCTAAATGTTTTTTTTAAAATAAAAAATACACCCAAATGTTCTAGGTCTATTTTGATTAACTTTTTTTTTTGCAAATTATTTTTGTATATTTTGTTCATTTGCGCCGGATTGACAAGAGTAAATGCCTCAAGTATCAGTTTAATACAATTTAAAAAAAAAAAAAATTGAAAAACAAAATGAAATCATGACCATTCATTTCTTCATTTTTACTCTTGATTGTTCGGCGGGGTGCTCTTGCACCATTTCATGATGTGGAAACTATACTTCCAAGGTAGAATGCATTTTGAAGGATTTCTATTTTCTATTAATCACTGTTTGAAAATTTGGCCGCCCGACCGTCTAGGTGGCCGCCTAGGCAAAAGAATTCAAAAAATGCCTAGGCGCTGCCTGGGCAGGTCATTATGCGCCCTATCTCTGGGCGACCGCCTAGGTGGTCAAGGCGCCGCCTAGGCGCTACTGTCTAGGCGCCCGCTTAGGCGCCGCCTTGTGACACTTTGCGGACGGGTGGAAAGAAAACCTGGGTGAAGGTAAAAAAATTTAATTTTTTAGGGGAGAAAAGGGTTTTGAGGGATATTTTATACTCCCAAAACCAAAACCGTGGCCTTTTAGGGTGAGAAAACCTCCCTCAAAAACCACTCTTTTATGATTTAATGAAAAATCGATAAATTTTTATTTTTTCGATTTCTTCCCAAAACAAAGGCAATAGTTCGTGGGTGGATTTGGAGCTTCTAGTACTTGATTTTGAGAACTTTTGTTGACCCAATAGACAAGGTCTTCATCGACATTGATTTTATTTTGATATTTTTTAAAGTATTATCATATTTGAAAGAGGGTTTTGATTTTATTTTGCTATACTATATTATGTTGTGAATCATGTGTATTTTCTTTTAATTTTTTTTCTCTTACGATATATTTGATGTTTGTAGGTAAAAGATTGCTTTTTTGTGATTAATTGATTTTTTTTCTCATTTGGACAATGCAATTGAGCATATATTGTATTCTTTTATGAATAGTTGATTTTTTTTGTACAATGTGTCATGTTTGGTAATTCTATTATTTGTTTATTTAATAAATAATTGATTATGTATTTATGTGATATCTTAATGAATTACGTCTTAATTCACAAGGTGAAACTATGATTTTATATATTCATTAAGTCTTATTGTAAAGTATTATTAAGTCATACTGTTTTAAAACTAATATCTTAATGATATCATATCATATATCTTAATTGTTAAATTCTTAATTAATATCATATCATATATCTTAATTCTTAAATTCTTAATTATATGTTGTCTTAATGAGTAAAGTCTTCTCGTAAAACTAACATAGTAACATCTAAATAAATTCAATGAAAACTCATATCAAGGGGGAAGGGGGAAGGGGGAAGGGGGAAGGGGAAGGGGGGGGGGGGTGTGGGGGGCAATTTTTTTGAGGATTGTGAGCAGTGTTCGCAAAATCGAACCGGAACGGTTAACTGGACATGGGCCTGGAAGCGGTTTAACCGGTAAACCGGCCGATTCAACCACTCTAACCAGGCAAGTCCTAGGCGGTCAAAAAAATGTTAAAAAAAAAAAAAATGTAAAAAAAATCTACTAAAATATGAAAAGTATATAAAGAATGATTAAAACAAAACACATTCAAATGAAGTTGAAAATTAATGAAAAAAATGGATTTTAACCCTTACATTTTCCAAGGGCTATTTTTAAAATTTTCTAAAAACGATGGGAAAATATAAAAGTGAGTATTAATGACCAAAACAATTTTTAATCTTTACCATAATGTAAAGAATATTTAAAAATGCATTTCAAATCAAATTCCTTATATTTGAGAATTGGCATGCATTTTTTTTTTAAAATGCTAGTTGATCACCCTAACCACCCAAAACCCGAACCGGCCATTGGCGGGTTCCGATCTAACCGGGCGGTTAGTGGTTAGATCGGACGATTTTGTGAAAAATGATTGTGAGGGTACCCTGTTCCTGGTAGGTGCCCGAGCATTTTTTAACCATTGATATATTATTGAAAGCCTTGGACCCAACATTTATGATTAACATATTTGCATTTTGGAATTCTGAATGTTCTGGTTAGAAGGCTGTTGTTGTACTAGTAATACATATTTTTCAGTGTAATTTTTTATTAATTAATAAAAGTCAATATATATTTTTTCTTCTTATGATGAGGGGAGTATTGTCTCCTTTGCTACGGATTTACTTATTTTCCTGCTGTCATTGTTGTACTAGTCCTACATATTTTTTCAGTGTAATTTTTTTTAATTAATAAAAATCAAAATATATATTTTTCTTCTTATGATGAGGGGAGTATTGTCTCCTTTGGTACGGATTACTTATTTCCCTGCTATCTTAAACTTCCTACACTCACTTGAACTAAGTGACCCTTATGTCTATTTCATCTACAGCTCTTTCTTTCTGAACTCCAATTGTACCTTTGGAATTTGGACCATGGTTAGTTTCAATTCTGAATGTGGTTAATTACTCGGTTCAATATGGGAATCGTTTGGTAATTTAATTGGATGATTGTATCAATGTTAAATATCTTTAATTATGGAAATAAATGAAGTTTACCATGTGATCATTGATCTAACATATTATGTGAATGACCGTGCTTATTCATTTACTATTCTTTTCAGAAAGAGAGGCTCGTGTAAATGCTTTGTGGGAGCAGATGAATAACAACAAATTAGCTAAAGTTCCTAATTCTTTGTTTAACAAGCCCAATTCCCCAAGTCAAACATCAAATGAAGCCTCTCCAGTGAGTATCTTTACTATTCCTTTTTGGTGTGGGAAAGCTACATTTTCAAACCTGGAATTTGTATTGTAACCCATGCACCTGGCACCCCGATCACCAAGCGAAACCTTTTTCATTTATCACATAATATTTTTGTTTTACCCTTTGATGGGTCTTAAAGAAAGAAGGGGAAGATGATTTTCTTCCTTTGGTATCTGGGTCCTGATGGTCAATTGGGGCAGACTCCCACTTTTGTGAGAGAGGTCAAGTCCCTCCATCATGCAAATCAAGCTGACCTATACAAAAATTACTCTCTAAACTTAGATCTTCTATCTATCTACTTTTATCTTTTGGGTGGGTGGGGACTGGGAAGGGTAATATTGCCAGTTTTTGCCAGTTTCTTTTAATTTTTCAATATGAAATTGACACAATACTTTGAACTTGTATTGCATAGAACTGGATGGTCGCTCTTGGTCTAGCATCTAGGAAGCCATCACCTACCGTCTCTGGCAATGACACACTTCATAAAAGCAGCACACAAAATGGCACGAGGGAGGAGGGAAAGAAGATTGCTGCAGCTGCTCTGACTGCTGTCAAAGAAGTTGCTGCTGCTGCTGCTGCTGCCGCTGCCTCGAGTAGGGGTAAAATTGAGGTAGGATTGCTCTCATTTTGTCTTCATGGAGCGTTGGTCTTTTAATTGTTTTGCGTGGTAATAGAATGGAAAGTTCACCAGTTCACAGTTCGTGTTTTGTAGTTGTCACATGCATTTTATGAATGACAATGGAATATGAAAATGAAATTTTAAGCATTAAATATGAAAGAAACACTGAACTTGGTGATGGAAAACCATTTGATATGGAGAGTAACCCTTGAATTATATCAATTGAGTGATGGGAAGGGGTCTTATCTATCTTAGGATTTATGATAAAGGGTGTTTATATCTCTGTAAGCCACTGACATCTGATGTCCTTATGACCTAAAGAGCCGGTTAGTACATCAGTTGAGTTAGGGAACAGGTTTTATATTTATTTGGATACATCCTACAGAGTAGATACATATCTCTGTAAAGCTTGGCACAACGGATGTTTGTCTTCCTTAGGACTGTAAGTAGTAGTTGGTACTAATCTCATGAGAGGGAGAGAGATAAGTAGTGGTTGGTACTAATCTCATGAGTGAGAGAGAGAGAGAGAGAGAGAGAGATCCTTTTCAAACTGGGCATCTACTTGAGCACAGCCCCCAAGGTTTCTGCTTTGATGCCTCCTTATGTACAGGATCCTGGTACTTAAACGAACACCAAGAAAAATGTCTCTGACCCTAACCACTAAGACATGGATATTGCTCTACGACATCCTCCTGCATATGTGATTATCAGGGCTCATACTCACTTGGAGGGTGGAGACTCTCTCTCTCTCTCTCTTGCACACACACACGAGTGCATGCACATGCAAACAACCTATAGGCATCATTCTTGGAAGCAATTCTTACATCTTTTTTCACACAGCCATTAAGTTAATATTTCTTATATTACTTTCATAAATCAATTTGTATGTCAATCTCTCTCTTGCTCTCATAGATAACCCTCACTAATATCTCCCCCCCCTCTCTCTCTCTCTCTCATATGGATACGCCCTCAACAGCTATTTTCCTCTTCATATACTTGTCAACAAATAATCCCCAATACGCATTGATATGATTTCCAACTTAGTGTTTATCCTTCAGATCTCTGAGGTCCGGGAGTTTGCGGGTGAGGAGATAGAAGTGAAGAAGCTCGTGGACTCTGACTCCAAGGAGGCAGCTGAGAAGGCGAAGTCATCTTCAACCCCAGCCTCAGGCCTTGATGCTATACTTGAGCAAATAAAGAAGAAGCCCAAGCTAAGCGTACTCGACAAGACCAAGAAAGATTGGGGAGAGTTCAAGGAGAACAAGGGCTTAGAAGAAGAGCTAGAAGTCTATAAGAAGAGCTCCAACCAGTACCTTGACAAGGTTTCCTTTCTCCAGAGAGCTGATTATAGGGAATTCGAGAGGGAGAGGGATGCACGCCTCGCCCACCAAGCGAAGAGACGGGCTGACATGCGAGAGGAGCCTTAGGAAAATGGGTCTTGTTGCCCTTCGATTGGTGCCGATGATGGGCTACCCAGTGTTGGGTTGGTGGCCTTTTTTTGAGGATATTTTGTGGTCTGTGGTTAAGAATGGGCGAGTACTTTGGGAGGGAATGGTCGAATTGGGCGTTTTTGGGTGGAATTTTGGAATTAATATATCAATGTTAAGTGAATGGGGGAACGAGTTTTTTATGGCCATTCCCCAGCATGAAACAAAGGAAGCATGCTCTCTTGTCTTCTAACTTTGAAATTTTAATTAATTATATTAATTCCTTTCCTCCTTATGATATTCCGAGAGATGTAGGAACAGGATCAGAAGAAAAAAGGCACAATTTCTATTGGCGTCTCCCAACCATGAAACAAAAAGAGTGGAAGCATCCGTTTTGTTACATGGATTAATAAAGAAAAAGAAAATTTATAAAAAAAAAAACTAAAAAATACATGATTGAAAAATAAAAAATTATAATTCTTGTTGTTATTTGAAATTAAAAATAAAAGAATCAAAAGATTAAAAATTTCTCAATTTTGTATAAATGGAAATTCTATTCACTAGGACTTTACGAGGAGGTTTCTTTATTTATATAGGGAAGTTCTCTGTATTAGAATGTTATATTAGAAGGCTAAAACATTTTTGGGATTTTTCTATATTAGAATATTATATTAGAAGGCCATGACATTTACTCAAGGAACTTTATAGGAAACTTATATTTTGTCTTTAGAACATAAAAATAGTCCTCTATGTTTCATATATATTGACTCCGAGTCCCAGTTTTTCAGAGTATAGTATATTTTAACTATAGGATTTTTTTAATACATTGAAATTATTGCTCAAATATGGGGCATCCATATTTCTCATTGTCATATACCCGTAAAGAAACAAAAAATAATTTAATAATAAAAACAACCAAAATGCCCCAACAAAAATTAGGGGTATTTTGGCAATTTTATTCATTTAAATTACTTTTTTGGTAATCTTTACATGTGTGTAATGATGACGCTCCAAATTTGAGCTTAATCCAATATATAGAAATAAATAAAATTAAAAGACGTTATACTCTTTTAAAATGTGGAACTTGAGCATAAAATATACAATAGGATTATATAAGGTGTTAGCCTCACAATATTAAAGTAATGCACACTTTAAAAAATACACCTAAAAAGATTGTTTTAATGCTGAAAAGCCCCTCCAATTAATCATACAGACCCCTAGACGTGGTTGAGAAAAAAAAGAAAGATTTCAAATCGTAAAAATAGTGTATCTTGTAACTTATTATCTAGATTATCTATTTTTAAAAATTTCAAAATATTCATAGATCTACTTAATCTATACCATTTTTAAATAATAAACGTCATAATTATGGTAGATATAGATTTTTAAACTACCATAAAGGTTTCTAATAACATATTACATCTTCTAGCATGATTAAAAGTACATTTACTTTGATTGTTCAAGGTTTACGTCTTATCGCATCCTATGAAATATATGCTGACTACTTTTAAATTTCAAAATAAAATGAGATTTTTTTTCTCTAAATTTCCCTTTTCTTAATCATTGAAATACAGGCTAATATCAAAATAATAATGGTACGTACTTCCCCAAAAAGAATAGTATATGATGATGCTGATCGCATTCAAGGCCACAAGAGTTAGGTTAATATTTATTTTGGAAAAATTCATGTGTCGGTTTGGACTAATTTATTTACTTTGTTAGGGGTTGCTTTTAGGACTTACAGTGCGGATATTAAATTGGGTTTTAATTCATTGTCATAAGTTGCCAACTTCTTATTATTAAGATTACCATGGCATCTTTGTGATTTATTTGGATTATTTAACAAATTCAGTCCAACAACCATGTGTAACGATGCACATCACACCAATATTTCCATATTCATAGTGATATGCAATAGTGCATGTCGCGCAATCTAACGGCTATTTTGCCCCCTCCTCAAACCTTCCCAACATTATGTTTATAGGGGAAATTTATCAAAATTCTCACAAGTCATGATTATATGAAATTTATAAATGTCGTTTAATTTAATTTTAAAATATAAAAAAATACATTATCATGAGTTGTAATAGTTCCAAACATGTAAGATATTCAACTGGAGTCCATCGAATGGTGCATCTCATGCAAGCATTTTGATAAAGGGTAAACTTATCCCCACCTTTTTTATTTTACCTAAGTCTCTCATCTCTTAGTCACCCGATCTGAATGGATGGCTAGAATAGCTTCAGCTATAATGTCACAAGTGAGTTAGTGACCATTTGATTTACTCATAGTATTTTATTTTAATTTTTTTGTATGAATCGTGTGGACGTGAAATTTAGTGTGTCATCATCTAATTGGCCGCACCTAAAAACATATTTTCAAAAAATAAAATAATCAAAATACCTTTGAAATTTTAGAAATATTTTGGTCATTTTAATATATCAGGATTTTTTATATAACTTTTGTAGGTGCGTACTTAACAGAGAATTGGACGGCCCAAATTTGGTGCCAATATCATTTCTCGAAAAAATTAAAAATAAAATAGCATGTAGATGTCACATTGCAATTGAGGCATCTCAACGATTCATGCAGATCGGTGGCTGAGAGATGAGGAGCGTAGGTAAATAGTAAGTTTTCCCTTTGATAATTTCTCAAGTTACAGGTTAAGATGTCTCCAATGAATATGTTGGATGGTGATGACGAAGAGTCCTACCAAACATGTTGTCTCCATGATGGATTATTGGATATGGATTATGATAGGATACGTTTGTACACGTGAAAATATATTTATATAAAAAAATTTGTGGGAATTTTTTACACCAACTAGCTGCCAATTAGTCTAAAAAAACTAGGGTGTGGTTTCTATAAGGTTGCAACCTTAAACAATCCAATTAAGGTGCACCTCCAAATTTTTTCATAAGATGTAATTTAGGTCCAAAACATTCTTCGGATTGTCTCAAAATCTATTTCCATATCTAATTATAAAATTTTAAATTTTAAAAATAGTTAAAATCAAGTAGATATATAATTATATGAAAATCTTGAAAATAGACGGTCTAGATACTATGTTGTAAGATACACTATTTTTGAGACTCAAATTCTTTTTTTCATACTCATATATCTCGATGTCGAGATAATCAATTAAAGGGTATTTCATCATTAAAACAACCTTTTCGGATGAATTTTTTAGGTAGTTCTACATTTTAAAATTACAACCTTATATAAACATTTTCCAAAAAAATACCCCGAACTAATCCATGTGAAACATGGAGGAGTTCTTTCATGGGAGAGCACTTATTTTCACATAAAACCATAGTGAGTCTTTCTTTTTTTGGTGTAATTTAACAAAGTTGCAGTTGTCATACGGATGCATTCATAGCTGTAGAGGTAAGGTACACCCTCAAATTTTATCATGGTATATAATTTTGATGTAAAATATTCTTAGGATTATCTCAAAATATGTTTTTATATTTAATTATAAAATTTTAAATTTAAAAAATAGTTAAAATAAAGTAGATTTTTAAGATATGAAAATCTTGAAAATAAACGGTGTAGATAATATATTGTAAAATGCACTATTTTTCAAACTTAAATTTTTTTTTATTTTTCATAGTCATAAATCTCGAGACGAGGGTTTTTCAACATTAAAACCACCTTTTGTAATGATTTTTAAGGTGAATCCGCAGTTCTACATTATAAGGTTGCATCCTTATATAAACTTTTTCCATTTAACAAACGTGAGGTTTCCCTATAAATATTCAACAACGGGCGCACTACTTTCAAAATATGCGGCTCTGAAAATTCGTTGAATGCAAAAGGATATCACCCGCCCGAAATTCTCTTTTAACATCCCTCTAAATTTATTTCCCCCTCCCTTTCTCTCTCTAAATTTATTTCCCCCTTCCTTGGCGATCATGTCTACAGCATGCGTCTGGATGGCATGGCCAACTCTCCTCTCTCGTAGCAGGGGAAGTAGGAATTGGATGCTCTGCACTTCCTTTCTCTCTCTAAAATCCCCGATATCAAACCAAACATTCCTCAGAATCCCAGCTCCTGTTTATAAGAGAAGAGCAAATCTCACCAATTTCAGGCATTCCCCTGTTTTCATGATTTGGCAAGATTGCAAGTAAGCCTCATCCATCTCCCATTAAATGACCCAACACCCACTCTCTCTCTCTCTCTATGCCTTATGTAGTTTACTGCGCCATGCTGGATAAACCACTGGTGTTGTGTATGACATCAAGCCTTGATGAATTTGGATGCAGAGCTAAGATTGAAGTTGATGCCCCTGCTTCCGTTGCTTATAATCTCTATCTTGATCGTGAGGCCATTCCTAAATGGATGTCATGGATTTCGTCAGTAAAGGTGCTTATTATTAATAATCTCCATCTAATGCCTTCTTTTTCTCTTGTCCGTGTCAACTTTTCAAGTACCGCTTTAACTTTCAGTCATTAATACTTTCGAAGTTTGGATTTACAAGTATTAAGTTCAAAATTTTCGGACTTTCCTTTTCGGCTTTGAGCCTCACAATTTAGAAAGTTAGAATATCAGGAACTGGTAATGCTTATTGTGAATTGTCAATGGAGATATGGGAAGTGAGGGAGAAGTTTTTGGAGGTTGTTCCGGCGAGGTTTCATTTAGGTGGGGGGAAATGTTTTTGCTCTAAAAGCACTCTCACAACTCTGCTCTTATTTTTATGGTCCTAATGTGAGGTACACTCTGTCCATTCACCTTACAGAGTTCTTTATGCCTTTGGGCCTTCCCTTTTTTAATGTCTTATAGCCTTTTGCTTGCTTCTCTTTCTGATGTGTTGTAGTTCTTTTTGTTTCATGAGTGTTATTTCTCATACAAGAGAATAATCATTCTATTCATATGTTAATTGTTACTACCTTTCATGTTTCTTTCTTCATTATCTTGGCCATTACTCAATAAGAGACTTAGACAAGTAAATCACCACTTCTGAATTGATAAAAATTGAAACCTTATGCAAATTTAGAAACCAACCGACAATGATTCTTTCTAGATATGAGTTTTAAGAAAGGGCAGTTTGATCTTTTCTTCATTCAATTCGGAAAAACCAGTGGACGTTTTGGATTATTCATCATGATGTTTGTAGATCATTTATTTCCACTTTGTTGTTAAACTAAAAGAATATGTTCTTTTAACAATAAAAAGTAACTTTAATTTGTTCTTTTAAAGTAAGTTGATTTGCACTTGGATATACTTTAATGAAAAGAATCTGCACTTGGACTAGAATTTTGTGTTTTATAAAGATATTTTCTTTCAGCTTTCATTATATATATTTTATGAAACAAACACTAAAAATATTTCATCATTTTAAATTTCCTTCAAACTTCATGAAAGCCAAAAAGAAAGCCTCCTGGTATACTGATGGATTTTGAATAATTTTTTGCGTGTTTATCCAAAAAATAATAATCTTCTTGCATTTCACAAAACTATTTCATTGATTGTCATGGTATGGCCCCAAATCTTGCATTTCACAAAACTATTTCACTGATTGTCATGGTATGTATTCAAAACCTGTCACTAAACTCCTTGATTGAATGGAATTGATGCAAAAGAACAGAACAGGATCTTGAAATTTCTCAAATTTCATTGAATTACTTACCCATATGAATGTTTGTTATCCTTCTAGACCGGAGCCACTCATTGTAGTTTATATGTTTTTGGATCCTACTTCCTTATGCCCACTAGTTAATCTTCATTATTCAAGCTAGCTTGAAAAATATGAAAAGTTGTGATTTCAAATTGTTAGTTCGTAGGCTTTAGTTCATAACTTTGAAGAACTGCACAGACGTTTATTATAGAACTACAAAATGTATGTTCTTTAACTGTTCTTCTCAACACAATCTTTTGCCGCAATTGTTTTATAAAATGGATCTTTTATGTTTAGTAAAAATAGAAGTAGAGACAAGGAAGTAGTTAAGATTGACAGTTAGGAAATACTAAAAAGGCCACATTTTTGATATCTTGAGTCGATAATCCAGAAAATGGAGAAATTGAGGCAGATCTCGCATACAGAATTCGAGCTGTGTGGGCAAAGTGGAGATATGCAACTAGAATTTTATGTGATCGCCACATACCAATGAAGCTGAAGGACAAGTTTATATGACAGCTGTGAGACCAACTTTGCTCTATCGGGCGGAATATTGGGCGGACAAAAAACAATATGCCAATAGAATGAGTGTAGTGGAGATGAGGATGTTGAGATAGATGAGTAGCTACACAAGAAGGGATAGAGTTCGAAATGAATCTACTCGAAAAAATTTAGGTGCGGCACCAATGGGGGATAAAATTAAAGAGGGTGTATTTAGGTAGGCTGGCCATGTGTGGCGTTGACCCAGTACAACACTTGTTAGGAGGCGTGAGTTAGTTCAAGTGGAAGCATTGAAAAGGGCAAGGGGTCAGCCCAAAAGGATGTGGTTGGAAGTAGTCCGAAAAGATATAAGGACTTACGGTCTAACTGAGGGTATGGCCTTAAATAGAGCAGAATGGCGAAGCGGGATTCGTATAGCCAATCCCAATTAATTGCGAAAAGGCTATGATGATGATGATGATCTTTTATGTTTAACCTATTTTCTTAAATGATTACCTGTTTTAGAGACTTCACACTATTGACATCATTATGAACCACAAAACCCATTTTAGAACATGTGTGCTTTTCACATAAAGTCTTACAAAACTACCAAATGTGTGTTTTTCACTATTCTCCTGCCAAATAAAATCTTTGCTGCCACTATAATTTTGTAGAGTAGATCTTTATTTCTAACTTTTTTTTTTTTTTTACGAACGTCACACTATTGACAACCTTATGATTGTCCTTTGACAATTGTAGGCTCTCTTTTCCTAATAACCATAACAAAGATGTAGTTTATCTACAAATGATCATAAATATTGATCCCCGCCAGGTATTCCAAAAAAATAATCAATCAATCAACAGGTGTTGGAAGATAAACCTGATTTATCGCGATGGACAATGAAGTATAGTGCCTTTGGTCGTGATTTTGAGTTCAAATGGCTTTCTCGTAACTTACAGGTGAGGAATTATAATCTTTTCCTTCATATGTTGTAGGTTTTGAGAATCAACACTTCTATGTGTTTTTTATCATTTAATTTAGTATTTTTATGTTTACAAAGATTATTGAAATTGTTACTCCAAAGTCTCACATGCTTAATTTGCAGCCCATTCCTAATCAAAAAATTCATTGGCGTTCACTAGATGGTGTCCCTAACAGGTAAATACAGAAGATAATTATAATAGCTGAAGTTGTTAAACTAACGGTTTGTTCGTCAAATAAGGATGGCTGCCGGTTATTTCTGTGCAGAGGAGCAGTGAGATTTTACCCAAAGGGTCCATCTTCTTGCGTAGTTGAAGTGAGCATGGTTTGCTAAGCTATCTGAGTCTAACCAATATGCCATTATCATTTACATGTATTTTTCTTACATAACATGTGAAAAGGGCATTTACCAATGAAAATTTTGTGGTTTCAGCTTACCCTTTCTTATGAAGTTCCTGCAATCTTAGCAGGGGTGACCTCTGTAAGTATCATAGTCTTTTCTTCCTTTTGTTACAGAAAACATCATTGACCATATAAAGAAATAGGACCTTTGGGTGTCAGGAAAACTGAACCAAGATTTCAGGTTAGTAGCTCTATATATGAGTAAAGAAACACACCCCATGTACACATGTTAGATAATCTAATTTTAGCACTTCTAATTTTTTTTTTTTTTTTCGAAACTTGAAACGTTAGATGGAACTCCTTAATAAGATTGTGTATGTGTGTGTGTATGTGTATGGGTGCGGTTTGTATGGAGCCTAGGTTCTAAACAATCAAATTAGAGCCTACCTTCAAATAGTGTCGAGAAATGTGGTTTCAACACTAGAAATCTTTGATAGTCTTAAAATATATTTTCATCTTTATTTATGAAGTTTAAAGTTTCAAAAATAGTGTAGATCGACAATTCTATGAAAACTTGAAAATTGACGGTCCAAAAATGCATTACAAAATACACTATTTCCACACTTGAAATCCATTTTTTTCTCATATCCATGCATCTTGATGTCGAGATGATCAATTTGAGGATATTTGGGCATCAAAACAATCTCTTCTAGTGAAATTTTTGAGGTGGGCTCTAATTTGAGCCTCGGCTCTATATAAACTTTTCCCTATATATATATATATATATATATATATATATATATATATATATATATATATATATATATATATATATATATATATATATATATATATATATATATATATATATATTTTAGAACACACCACACTAATGGTGAACTTAGAATTTAGTTGCTACTCTTTGACCATATAATGCCCATATATATATATATATATATTAGAAAATAGCATTTAATCATAAAGAGTTTATGTATTTTAGGAATGGTATTTTTGTTATTTCAAACTCCATCCAAAACTCAATTCAAATTTAAAAAGATTGCTTTGACTTTTTGAATAATGATTGGACTTTAAAAGTAATTTAAAATTAAAATTTATATTGTTAGTGTAATTCTTATATTTATAAGGGCATTTTCTTGTCAAAAATTTCGGACTAGGAAATTCTAAGTTTACTATTAGTATAATATATCTTAGAATAACCACACACACATACTCAGAAAGACCAAAACAAGTAACAGAGAGATTTTTTTTACTAGGAACATTGAATATCATTTGTTAATGATAATAGGAGGTTACACTCTAGGACATTGGAGTGGCATTGTCTCAACTCACATCAGTACATAGACTAATATGCGATTTAATTTCCATGGTTCCTCTACACGAGTATGGCCTCATCGACATTGCCGAACAATCAAAGCATGTCTCTTTGATGCATTTCTATTGTTCAAATCAGTGATTAAAAAGATGATTTGAAATTTGGAAAATTCATCAAGTTAAATCAACCCACACATTTACGTTAAACCCTCACTCTAACATCCTATTTCTATGTTAATGTATTCCATAAATGCATTATAGGAGAGTACATTGCTTTGCTGACATAACAGATTTGAATCCACTGGAGTTCAATTTTTTTTTCCTAGCTTTTTACAAGATCTCAAAACTCAGCTGATTTTCCGACATTACTGTTTATCTCAGCAAATGGATTTGGTTTAGTAGCACCTGAGTTAACCATTGAGTTTAAGCATTGGTTCTCACCAAAATTATGCCTACCAATGGAACATCTTAAAATATAAGGGTCAGCACAAAGGGTTTTGGTGATGTTTAAATTATATTATTCCTTTTATATGCAATGCAGCTTTGATTGGAATGCTAAGTTGCACGAATAAGTCATCCCCCTTTGCCTTATTTAAATTATTTGACTTCTTTTATCCGTCTCATTTTTCAGGCATTGGTGCCACTTGTTGAAGGCCTTCTAGATGATGGTTTGAAGAAATTTGCAACCATAGCAAAAAGCTACTATTCAGGCCAACCTAAGACCTGAAAGCTTTTCCTTGCTTTGGGACCTAAGGTTCAAATTCTCTTACAATTGGATGCGATTAATTGTGCGAAGGTTAAGTTGTATCCTTTTTGTACATGCCTCTTATTAATGAACTCTATTCCTGTTCTGAATTTCCTAGTGTAAAGGTTAAATGTATCCTTTTTGTACATGCCTCTTATTAATGAACTCTATTCCTGTTCTTAATTTCGTGTTTCTCTTTAAACACTTTTGAGTGAAGTACTTTGTGCATCAAGGGATGCACATCTACAAGAGCATCCATGTAACATCCATCTCTGATATGGATGTTAGAAAATGGTAGCCTTACGAAAGTTTAAAATTGACGGTGTTAAATTATGTCAAAAATATTTTCTTTTTTTTTTTTGAAATTTATTTTCTTTTCAGGTTCCTACTATCATAGTTGAGATTTTCATCCCTAAAATTTTGAATCCAAAATTCATCTATAAAATAGATTTTGGAGAGATGATTCATTTAAATAGGTGAGTCAGCCGACTAAGAGAAATCTTGTCCATACTAAAATTCCCTTATTGTTGTGCTTGAGCAGGTGGCTTGTCTGCTTGGCATGATATGGATAATGGTGCAACTTAAAGAATAAAACCCACCACTTTTCTTGAGAATGCTTCAAATAACCCCCATTTTAGCTTTATAAATCTCTTTTGCTCTTATAATTAAAAGCGTGCATATTATTCCACTTGATTATGACATTTGATGAGTGCCAATTATCATGATTGTGCAAGAAGGCATGAATATTAGGACACCCAAACGGGACCTGAGTTTCATGATTTGTTTATGAGGGGATACAGATTTGCAAATGATCTAAAAAGTGTGTCGTGTGTTTCAAATTTGAGAGGCTGATCTAGAAATAGATGGGATTTGGTTTCCGATATTTAGCATGATCCCTAGTCACCCCTTGGGCTCCTACATGAATGTAATAAATTTTAGAATATTATTTGAACATTTTAGATCATTAAAAATCAATATATTTATTTTTATAAACTCGAATTTTATAAATAAAATATCGAGGGGATCTATAAATATTCAAATAATAATTTTAAAATAATATATACCATAAAAGAAATCTAATAAAATTAATTTGATGGGAAAATGATCCATATGGTCAATGAATTAAATCAATAAATATTGGTACTCTACTTTCAACTATGGACTATAGACAACGTTTGTTTTATCATGCTGACCAAGCGTTGCCCATGATTCGCAGTCCAAGCAGGGGCTCATTAGCGGGTCACCAAAATCTAGTCGATGAGACAACACAATTGTCACACCCCAAGAATTTACAATACTGTTATTCCTGAGATGTGACAGACAAAACATATATACATCAATTGATAGGACAAATTTACAGTGGCGAGCTCTTACAAAGTAACAAAAGAAAGCTAGCACAGCAATAATATCTTCCAAGGTTGATCTTGAGTAGCACTCAAAATGAATCCGCAGTTATCCTGAAAAAATGTTTACCATAGTTTGATGAGTTTGGTTACTCAGTAAGTGATCATCATAATCTTAAAAATAATCATGATTGAAAGATATCAATATTTTCCAAAATGAGATCTATTAACAAAAATGCATCAACAGTTTCACTTTCAATAAATGCATAATTAAGTATAATCCGAGTAATTGAAATGCTTCTAACACTTTTAACGGCAGTGCATAATTCAAAGGAGTTCACAAAATACCCTACTGGCGTCTCAAGTAGGTCACCTACATACCCCATCAACGTCCTGATGGGTCCACTTAATCCCTATCGGCGTCGCAGATAGGTCCACTTAATCCCTATCGGCGTCCCAGATAGGTCCACTTAATCCCTACAGGTCTACTTATACCTCACCGGCGTACCGGATGAGTCCACTTAATCCCTACCGACGTCCCAGATAAGTCTACTTATACCTCACCGGGGAACCGGATGAGTCCACTTGCATACTTAAATTATTTTTAAATCTCTTTAAACATTCGAAAGTAGCAATATCATGTACTCAACATATCACTGAAATCATTAATATGAATTTCACTTAAACCATTAATAACAGTCACTCTCTATAACATTTCAAAAATAACCAATCAAATATTTTGGGCTCAAATTTAGAAAGGTAGCAGTTTGTAAAGGCATTCTAGCATAATTGCCAATTTAATATGTATAGAAAAACTCTTATAGAAATTCAAGAATACGGAATTATCACAATTTATGGGATATCAATCCACAAATAAACATTTCACAACAATATTATAATCAATTGCAAAAATATCAATTTTTAAATAATAAGGCAGTCATTTGCACATGAATTTTACAATGTCTAAATATTCAAAACAGTAGAAAGAAATATCACAATTTTACTAAAAGCAGAAATATCTCATTTATTTCTAATAATTTGATAGTATCTAAAATTTTCTAACAATAGCCAAGAAAAATAAATAAATTTATTTTTCTAAGAAATTAAAGCATTTAAAATTTCTAACATAGATAAAATATCACAATTTTTATTAAAAAGATTATTTTTCAAGATAATGAGGTCGTGTGCGCATAAAATTTATCGCACCTAAAATTTATGATAATAAGCAGAAATAATTATTTCATTTTATTTTTAAAAAGAATGGATTATTTTTCGAGACAATGAGGTCACTTTCACATAAAACTGATAAAATAAAGATCCTAGACGGAAATATCACTATTTATTAAAAATAGACTATTTTTTAGGAAGACGATATCACGTACACACAAAACTTATAAAATAAAGATCCTGGACGGAAATATCACTATTTATTAAAAACAGACTATTTTTCAAGAAGACGATGTCACTTACAAAGAAGAAGATGAGGAGGAGTCAAGCTTCAAGGAGAAGTCTAGAGAGAGAAACAAGAGCGAGGAGTCCGTAATTGAGAAGCTTTTGGATTTCCTTTTATACAGTTAGCAGAGGTAGAGAACGTAGTTGGATAACTGTACGATACCTTCTCATTCATCTCTCTCTCCCTCCCTCTACAAATTTAGCAAACCCTAGATCCAAAACTCTTTGTAATTCTCTCTGCAAATCCACGAGCTCACTCCACAAAAGAAAAAATTCTGGTAGCCCTAACCTTAATCCCCTCACTTCGTTAACTCCACAATCGTGGCCTCTGTTAAAACCCTAACCCCAATCCTAAACCCTAACCCCAATCCTAATTCTCTGCTCTCCTCTTCTGAAACTTGCGAAAAGGTTGGGCTTTTTTGAAAAGAGATGTGCATAGGAGAGAGAGAGAAAAAGACGTATAAAAAAGGAACACCTCAACGCAAGGTGTCGTTTAAATGAGTGTTTTTATAAATCTTTAAGGTGGTGGACCGAAGGTCCACTCAAGTAAAATTGGACCTTCAAATATATTAACAATAATATCTTTTATTTATTGTTAATATAAAAGCAACAATATCCTAACGGTATATTAGTATTATTATTATTATTATTATCATTACTAATATATACTTATTATTTTATTTATTTTATTTTATTTTATTTTATTTTATTTTTATTTATTTATTATTATTATTTTTTGTATTTATTTCTGTTAACAACATTAATATTATTATTATTATTATATATATATCTATTTTTGAAAGTTTAGGATTGTTACAACAATCCTAGTATGTGGGTTTCAGGTTCTCCTCTAGAGATGAGTCAATGTCACCTAGACTTGATGCGACCACAGCTCTATGACACATAGGGGTATCTCTCGTACATCTATACGCTTCACCCTAAAAGGTGGCTTGCTTGCTTTCCCGAACGGTCTATCAATATGCATGTCGTGTGATGGTGCATAGATAAGGTTTTGGCCCCCATCTCCATAGATCACTATCACACACAAGGGTCACATAGTCCCTCGGCTCACTCATCTTGGCATATACTCCGACCTTGTCAAGGGATGACGTATTAGAACTCTTTTCGGTTTATTCTCTATGCCAAGGCAGCATGGGTTTTTCCCAACCCACTGGCTTAGACTGTCAAGTACAGTTCGGTATCTGCAAACATCGTTTACATGGTACTCCCATTGAGTTCATGATCCACTATATCAAATATCTTCTTACAAGCACTCATAAAGCCTTTAAAGGCCACATGAACCCAATAATAACAAGTAAAGAGGGGAAACGTCAAAAAAGACAAATATGTAACTTAGGAGCATGTGGTGTCCTCACTAATTTGAATTTGCTTTTTTTGCTACCTTGCCGGATGTAAGGCCTAGTGATTTAATTATTTTTTTTATGGTTCACTGATTTAAAAATTGTCAAGCAGAGTTGAAATTGCCCTAATGAGTCTAAGATCAAGAAGTGATTTTGGGCCGAAATCCCAAGAAACCCAAAACTCTTAACAATGCCTATGGCCGAATGTGTAAAGTGTTTTTTTCCACGATGGGTGAAAAATCGACTGCAATAGACCTATTATGTCTGTAATGGTACTGCAACAGACATAGCATTTCTGTAGTAGTTCATTTTTCCTCGTCATCTAAAAAAATGGACAGTGGCGAGATCATAAGCAAAAATATTGTTCATTTACATCTTTGGGTATTTTGTAGTGTTATCCGAACTTTATGATGCATTTATTGTAATTTAGTTTTTTATTTGAAATAACCGTTTCAAGTTCAGGGCACTTGGCTAAGACCTTTTGTAAGCCAGATCCTAAGTCCAATTTTCAAACACCAATCCTAACGTACGTGCTCGTACACTTTTTGAGAGAGAGATGAAAAGGGCATTAGAGGTTGACAGGACATTCGCAGTAATAATTTTTTTTTTTGTTCCTCTTTCATGGTCAAACCTTTTGTATTTGGATCATGAAAATAATAATAACAAAATAAAATTAAAGTGCTTCGAGTGCTACAAATGGAAGGGAGAGTTGGGGATGTAAAAGAATAAAGAGAACATAAACATAGTCCATATGTGCTTATGTATGGATTACCTAGGGGTGTTTTTATTGGAAATAAATAAAGATACAATGAGGCCATGCACCTAGTAAAGATCACAGTTACCTTATCTGTTAGATGTGAATTTAACAGCTATAGTGTACCTTTGACAGCATTGAAATATAACAATTTACAGTATTGAAATGTAACAAATATTTTTTTTATCTTGTTTAGAAAAATGGCACATTGCAGCCATCCGATTTTACATTGAATAGTCGGGAGTGTTTGTCAGCTTTGTGTATGGAAGGTAATTATCTCATTGCATTCCATCCTATTTGCAAAATCTAAAACCACGAAAATGGATTTGAATGGTTATGGTGACAGACTACAACTCTCGACTTATTTTGTGTGGCCAATATTATACTTCAATGCAAGTACTATTCTTATAATGCAGTAGTCCATGTTCACATTTGGGAATCACTTCAAATCAATATCACCAATCGGTGATAAGACGAGAGAAACTACATTTAAGTAGACTGGTTATGTGCAATGATGAGACCTAATACAACATCTGTTAAGAGGTATGAGTTGGTTCAAGTGAAAGGCTAAAAAAAAAGAAGGTACAGTCCCAAAATGATATAGTTGGAAGCATGAAGAAAAAATATGAGGACTTATAACTTCACTGAAGGTATGACCCTTGATATAGTAGAATGGTGGACCATGACTACTGTAGTCAATCCCAAATAGTTGGAAAAAAACTCTGATGATGATCTAATAACACAATATCTTGGATAGTTTGGATTGAATATTAAGTTATATTTTTTTGAGGAATTGTATGCAATGAGACTATTTTTTTTTAATACAAAAAAGTAACAATCATTGTTGACCATTACATGGGAAATCAAGAGTGGGTATATAGAAAAAATAATTTCAAGAAAAAAAATAGTGCATTTTGTAACAAGTTATTTAAATTGTTTATTTTCAAGATTTCAAGTGTTTATGTATTTGTTGGATTTGCACCATTTGTGGAATTTTAAATTTCATAATTAGTGTTGAACACGGATTTTGAAGTCATCATAAGATTTTCAATACAAGAACTACATCTACTGGAAATTTTTTGAGATGTGCCTTACTTGTCTTGTATAAGATGTGCACCTTAGCAAGTTAGGGAATAACAATAAATAGGCATATACCAAAAGGGGCAATAAATCGGTTTTGCTCCAAAAAGTCGGAGGTATAAAATCGAGTAAAAAATACACATCACCAAAAACCAGGAAAGTTACAAAATCGTGAATATTATGGATCTGGCCCAAAAAAAAAGGTCAAAAAAAATGGAAATGTAAATATAACATAATACGATATTATGAGTGTTGGTTATTGTATGAATACCTTAAAACCATTGGACTATAATTTTTAAAAGAAAATTATACAAAGAGACTATACTTTTTGAAACAAGGAAGCCAAAATCATCTCGTCCGTCAGATTTCAAATTTGATAGTTATAAGAGTGTCATTGACAATATTTAGAACTCAAAAATAAATTTATCAAATTTCATGACATTCCTCAAGCCATCCAATTTGACATCTAAATAGCTAGGAGTAATCGTGACATTCTTGGATATAAGATATATAGTCTCATAGTGTACAATTCCAATTTTATGCCCTCACCTTGTATCATTAGAGTCATGCTAACAAGTTTTTATCTAAATTATCGATAAAAACAACAATGCTTAGTCTATTATAACGATATAAAATATATGATAGATTTATTAGGAGCATACAAGAAAACAACAACAATACCAAATACATGAACTACATTAGCAAACAACATGCTCGAGATATGGGATTATTGTTTGAAGAAAAAAAAGGAAAAAAGGCCCTCAATATTAGATTGTAATTAACTAAAATAAAAAAAACTCAAAAATGTAAAATAGTGGATCGCCATGTTGTATATCTTAATTAAATAAAAAAGTTGAGAAGGTAAAATTTTTGTGTACGTCGAACGAAAGCAGCAAGACGTCTAAGCAAATCCAAATATTTAAAGTACACCTTGGATTCCGAGCTGCCTGAACCTTTACTTAATCTCTGTCCCTTGCTTTTTATAATGACAACCTATATTCAGAGAAAAAAAAAAAGGAATTTCATTTGGTTACTTTTCCTCTAACTCTCACCATTATCTTGTAGATACATAGTTATTTTGATGGATTGAACTTTTTCTAAGATGGAAAATTTCGATGTAAATGTTTGTTAAATCAAAATTCTTAATTTACACTCACTTTTAATGTGATTATCTCTAAACTAAAAATCAAAGATATTAAATCATCGAAGTAATAGAGTTATAGGAAAAAAGGTTTTCTTTTTTAATTTTTTTAAAAGATAAAGTACGGATATTGCTTTTGGTTAAAATTATTTATTTTTTTTAAGATCTTTTTGAAAAGTCAGAGTTGTTAACGGATTTCAAATAATCAAAGTTCTGTTTAAAAAAATTCGTGTTTTAAAAGGAGACTCGCTACCTATAGTGGGCACCCTTTGTTGGTACCAGGGTTGTTTTGGTCATTTTACTTGGATCCTTTGGTCATTTTAGTTGGGTTCTTCTCTGGTTGATCTTCCTTCGTACCATCAACCGTCGATTGACATCAGGATGAGATCGACGGCTCCACAAGAGTCCTAGAGACGCAAGCGGCCTCGAAACTTCACTATTAAATCAACCTCATAAACTGTTTCGTATTCTGTTGGAGAATTCAACGAATTGTAATGCTTCACATCACGGTGATCTCTCATGTATAAATGCTATCTGCAACTCTTTCTCTCGCGTCCTTGTGTCTCTCTGTCGCTCTGAATCAGAATAGCTGAGGGGTGTATCAAGCAAATTGGGGTTTCACTTGTTATGGTGAGCTATCTATTTATTGATAGACCTTGTATTATTCTTTCGAATTGAATTTTTTTGCTGCAGGGGATTGAATGTTGTTTGCAAAAAATTTATATTATGTTTTCTTCAATCAGATTTAAAGGTTTACATTTCAGTGATAAATCTTGTTCTATTCCTTCGAATTGGAGTTTTTTCTTGTTGCAGGGGATTTATATTGCTGCTATCATTGTATTCGTGCAAGTTAAGGTTTTTAGTTCTGTGAAATATATATATATCTATATATTGAGTTTTGGGAGGAGATGATTATTGCTATGCAATTTTGAATCTTTCGTTCTTTATTTATGGATTGGTTATTGTATGTTAGGATTTTATCATCATATGCCTAGCTTATGGAAATCAAGGCAATTGATCTTGTCTCTTTTCTGGGAGATAATATTGCAATTTGCTTGATTTCCTTTTTTATCATTTGATCATTGCAAAGATGCCTGTGTTGTGTTATCTGCAGTTTCCTTGAAAATTAGGGAATGGATTTTGTGTTTGTTGCGGGAATTTGAATTTATATTTGAATATGTTTGGTTGGAAATTGGTAATTTGTTTTTGATGGCGGCAAAAGCTTGTTGGTGTAGGAACATGTTTAAATCTTTTTAGTCTGAGCAAATTTGGTTTTCTATTCAAATAATTCATGTGTAGTTCATAGAAAACTTACATTTTTATTTTGTTTTTCCGAAGGTGGATACTGCAGAACATATTTTGAGTCTGCAATTTTCTGTTTGATCTACTTATTTGCATGAAGCTAGGGCGCCATTTCAATATCCTCAGTGCTTTTGAAATGTGGATTGTGATTTTCATCTTTGATAATCTGTTTGTTAAAGATTGTTTTTTTTTTTTGTTTTCGCTTTGGTTCATTGTGCATCATGAACAAGTTATTGTATTGCTCGTTGAAATCTGGCTTTCCAGTTTGTTTCTGAAATTCAGGGTCTGGAATCTGTTTCTTTGGAAGGTAGTGTTGCTGAAGGTGTTTTGAGTCTTTAGGTTTTCAATTGTCTTTTGATTCATAGAATTTCTGGTGAATTATGTTTAGGAAGGATTTGCAAGTCTTTGTGAGCGGTGGACAGCTGAGCATACTGTCGCTTCTATTTTATGCCTATTTTTATAAAATTCTTACTTTGTGTTGCCTTTTCGTGATCTTTTCTCGTAACTTGTGGACGGGAGGGTTCTATCTTGTTATGTTTCTCGATCAGTGTTCACAAAATCGAACCGGAATGGTAAACCGGACATAGGGCTAGAAGCAGTTTAACCGGCCTAACTGGTAAACTGGCTGATTCAATTGTTCTAACCGACCAAGTCCCCGGCGGCCAAAAAAATTGTCGAAAAAAATAAAAAAATACAAAAAAAACCTACTAAAATATGAAAAGCATATAAAGAATGATTAAAACAAAACACATTCAAATGAAATTATTGTTCGCAAAATTGCCCGATCTAACCACTAACCTCCTGATTAGATCAGAACCGGCTTTGGGTGGTTAGGGTGATTAACTGTTATTAAAAAAGAAAAAGTTAAAAAAAATGTATATAAATTCTCAAAAATAAGGAATTTGATTTGCAATGTATTTTAAAATATTATTCACATTATGGTAAATATTAAAAATTGTTTTGGTCATTAATACTCACTTTTATATTTTCCCATATTTTTTAGAAAATTTTTAAAATAGCTTTTGGATAGCATAAAATGGGTTAAAATCATTTTTTTTCATTAATTTTCAACTTCATTTGAATGTGTTTTGTTTTAATCATTCTTTATATGCTTTTCGTATTTTAGTATTTTTTTTGTATCTTTTTTATTTTTTTCGACACTTTTTTGACCGTATGTGACTTGTCCGGTTAGAGAATCGGCCAGTTTACCTATTAGGCCAGTTAAACCGCTTTCAGGCCTATGTCTGGTTAACTGTTTCGGTTCAATTTTATGAACACTAAATGAAATTGAAAATTAATGAAAAAATGGATTTTAAAGGTGAGTATTAATGAGAAAATGGATTTTAGTTACACTAGTTTTTAGATGAACCACCAATTTGCATCATCTTTAAGATGGATGCTTTATACCTCTAGACCGCATAACTTCATATGCGGTCCAAAAAGTATAAGCATCCATCTTAAAGATAGATGCAAGTAGGTGTTCCATCTAAAAACAATCGAAACTAACGGTTCAAATGTTTTTTATTAGAAATATTATTTATAGTTTTTTAAATTTACTTATTTTTTCATATTCATGATTTCTATGTTAGAGATTATATGTCCTTAAAAGTTTAGTCCAAAAATCCATCTCAAACATATATTTATTAATAGGCCCGCATTTCTACATTTGCGTGTTGTCCGCATAGAAACTGGGTCCTCGTAGAAAACGTGGTCTAGCTCACATGAAACAATTGTTCAATTGTAAAACATGGAGTCTAGATAATGGTATTACAAGATGTATTATTTTTGGGACTTAAAATTTTTTCTTTTTTATTTTCATACGTCCCGATGTAAAGATGACCAATTAAATGGTTTTCAAAGTCAAAACAGTTTTTTTATGTATGTTTTAGGTGCACCTTAATTCTATGATTTAAAGTGTCAACCTTGTGAAAAAACACTAAAGCCTCACCTTCAAACTCGCTTAAAGTTATAGTTTATTCGTCGGGAAACCTTCAAATCGATCATCTCAACTTTGACCATTATCATTGAGAAGAAAAAACAAAAAGAACGGATTTCAAACCCTAAAAATAGTGTGTACAGCAACACGCTATTCAGATCGTTCATTTTCAAGAGATTATTGATCCATAATATTTATATTATTTTTTTAGCTACAAATGTTATAATTAGTGGTAGAAATAGATTTTAGAGCCATTATATGGATTTCTTGTACCCGAATTGTTTTTTAGACGAGATTTCAGGTGAACCTTTACTTTCTTCTTTTTGCCATAAGGCCCAGCCTTATAGAAACTGCATTCATAATGAAATAACTTGCAACCGTTGAATGTCGCCTGGGGATGTAGTTTTGGTTTGAGAAACCTTACGGGGGCTTGAAAACATATTTACAACCTCTTATTATGAAATTTAAAATTTTGAAAATGGGATAGATCAAGTGGATTTGTAAACACTTAAAAAATCTTGAATATAGATGATCAAGGTAACTTTTTACAAGATGTTCTATTGTCAGGACTGAAGGTAACTTGTTACAAGATGAACTATTTTTAAGACTTGAAATACTTCCATACATCTCAAGGTTGAGATGATAAACTCCAGGGTTTTCCATCATTGGAGCACTTTCTTCTAGAGATTTTTGAGGAGTAACTTACTTCGATATTAGAAGGTTGACACCTTATACAAACTTCTTCCCACATAAATTTATTGCCTTTTTGAAAGTAGATCAAAATATATGGATGGAATGCTAAATAATTCACCTCTTGGTTACAATTTGATAAATTTCTCATAAATCATAGATTGTAAACCAATAAGGGTGTGGTTTGCATAAGGTTGCAATCTTAAACAATTAAAGTAAGACACACCTCCAAACTTTGTCACAAGATGTAGTGTTAGTGTAAAAAATTATTAGGATGGCTTAAGAACCTATTTTCATATCTAATTATAATATTTTAAACTCAAAAAATGATTCAAATCAAGCAAATTTATAAAATATCGAAAATGGACGGTCCATATAATGTGCTGTGGGATATAATATTTTTAGGACTTAAAATTTTTTATTTTTGCCTTATCTATACATCTCGATGTAAAGATGATTAATTAAATGATTTCCAACATCAAAACGGCCTTTTTTCCAATGTATTTTTTAGGTGCACCTTAGTTCTACAATTCAAAACCTCACCCTTATGTAAAAATTTTCAGCCAATAAGTTTCAAGTAGGGGTGGCAAGGGATTGGGTTAGGCTTGGATCTGGCTGGACCCAGACCCAAAAAATTGTTATGGGAATGGAATTCCCCAGACCTGGACCCGGACCGAAAATAGAATGTGGGACTCGGATCCCACCCAAAAATAGCATATGCTATATTCTAGACCCAAATAGTGTTCGGGTCCTAGACTTGGACCCGTACCCGACGCGTAAGCCTCTAATCACCCAGTACAATCCCCTTTCCCCATTAAGAGAACACAAAAGCATTCACCAAGAATACCAAATCCCTACTCATGTTCCAAAAAAAAAAAAAAGGGGAATTCCAAACCCTTGCTAAACACAACACTAAAAACAAGTAGTCCAACTCAAGACGCCAAAAACCACAATAAGCCCATTAATGGAGATGTAAATGTATGGCATACAAAGATAAACAAATCTCAATTCCTACAACACATACATAAAACCAAACCCCGAATATCGCTGCCGTAAAAATCTCTTCACTCTAGAGAGGAACCTACATTCACCATATTCTGTCAGCAAGAAATCCACATGTACCACACCAATAAAAAGACAATAGGAAGGTAGGAAATGGAAGGCCAAATCAACTTGAATGGCTATGGCAAAAAATTCCTCCCTCTTCTCAAGAAGCACGTGCTAAGTCCCCAAGAAAGCCTAGCTATAATTGCCTCCTGAAAGCCATTGGCAGCTAAAGGTCTCATGAAATAAAGGCGGCCTGACTGCACAACCCTACCACTCTGAATGCCTAACATTCCCCACTATGAATGCCTAACATTTTCCCCCTCACTGAGACCTCAATAACACAGTAGGAGCCCGTCCGTTTATAGGTTTTTGTCACCAGTAAAGCGACAGTCAAACAGACACACGGTAGCAACCATGGCATCAAAGGCCGTGCAGCCGCCGCCATGCGCTTTCAGCTTCTCCTCCTCCCCAATCCATCGCCTCTCTCCGCCTTCTGCTCGACCTCCTCTCCTCTGTTACTCTTGGCCTTCCTCTTCTCTCTCACGTCGCTGCAACCACACCCTCAGTCTAACTCTCTGTGCTGCCTCTTCTTCTTCTTCCTCAGCCTTAGAAGGCGGCAAGGCATCAGAAAAAGTATTTCACGGAGAGTGCTTTGTTTTGGACGACAACATCGACACGGACCAGATCATCCCCGCGGAGTACCTGACCCTCGTTCATTCGAACCCGGAGGAGTATGCGAAGCTGGGGAGCCCGGCGCTCTTAGGGCTCCCTTCCCGGTACCCTCGCTTCGTGGCACCCGGGCAGCCCTTGTCCCGCTATGCCATCATCATTGCGGGCGCCAATTTTGGGTGTGGCTCGTCGAGCGAGCATGCCTTTGTTGCCCTAGGTGCGTCAGGCGTCAAGGCCGTGGTGGTTGAGTCCTATGCGCGCATCTTCTTCAAGAATTTGGTGGCGACTGGAGAAATTTACCCCCTTGAATCCGCAGAGGGGTGGCTTTGCAAAGAGTGCAAGACGAAGGATTTGGTGACTGTGGAGATGGAGAAGGAGAGGGGACTACTTACGGACCACACCACTGGGAAGGAGTATAAGCTCAAGCAGATCGGGGATGCGGGGCCGGTGATTGAGGCTGGGGGATCTTTGCATACGCTCGCAAGACCGGTATGATCCTAGCCGCAGCTGTGTAATAGTGAGCAAGATATATATAGAGAGAGATGAACTAGTAGAAAATGTTGGTTTCTTTCTGGTATTTGTGTTTGTAAGTGGCAATTTTCCTTTTTTGGTTTTTGGATTGTTGTAGTTGAGGATTGCAAGAATTGAGATGGTATGATGTTTTCCCCTTCTCAACCTTTCTCTTCAGCCTGCTCTATCTATCTCTTGGATGAGATGGTATTCTAGTGCTCTTTTTATAGTCTCTCTCTCTTGTTGATGAGATGGTACTCAAATTTATTTATTTGAGTATTTTACTTTCTGTATCTGGGATTTCTGGTTGACTGTTGACTTGGTTTATTGTTATCTGCAATCCTCTAGAGTTTCTTTGTGTTGTCTCTCTCCCTCTCCCTTATGCCAAGTTGATAATATGGAAAAGAGATTGGACATAGTATTGACACTCTAATATGTTTCCTTACTGCTTGTTTAGATGACCATAATTATGAATATGAAATGTTTCATTGCTGATTCACTCCACCACATTTGTTGTTGATACATTTGAATGAAGATGAATATTTTATGGCCATTGGTTTCCGCAGCAGATCTGATAATGTGCTCCCTCTATACTTATTTCTATTCATAAAGAGATTGAGTTGAAAACTGATGTCCATAGCAATCTATCATTTGGTGAGGTTTTTTGTCATTGTACTCATTGGAAGAAGTATTTTTGTATTTCCATTGAGGTGGTAGGTTTGAAGCAGGTGATTTATCGATACTATTGCTTGTGGAGAATTCATGGCTTGTGGATTATGGAGAATGATATGGCTTTTGGAGAATTCATGGCTTGTGAATTACCATTTGCGAAAGGAACGGTAGTTTAGCTTGTTCTTTAGATTAAAGGAGTGGATATGGTTGTGCAATGTTTACTACAGGTGGGAATGAAGATAATGGGTTGTCAATGGTATTGTAGTGGATTATGTTAAAAAAATAAAAATAAATTGGTATTCCAATTGGTTAAGCTGATTTCTGTTCTACTTTGTTGGGAAAGCTTCTTGCAGAAGCAGCAGGTCCAGCAAATGATCATGGTGTAAAATATTCCTGATGATATGATTATAATACTTGAACCAGGTCTTGTCGTGAAGGATTTAATAGTGATGCATTATGGTTAGGTCGAGAGGTTCCTGCTGCACTGGCAACGCTTCCAATGGCAATGAAGTTGGTGCCTTACATTTCCAACTGAAATTTTTGATTTTCACATTGTATCGCCTAACTTGTCTCAACTGTCTTCTTCTTTTGATTTTTTTATGATATTTTTGACAAATGCATCCCTCCATGCTTTAGACATATTTATTAATACCACCAATCATGTGGTAGGCATATCTATGATCTTTACAGCTCTACGCTGTGCAATTTTACTAAAAATATGGCAGTCCACCTCGTTTGTTCTTTTGACACTATCAAGGAACATGCCCAATGAATTGCCAACAAAAGCTGTTTTCCCTTGATTTCTAACAGTGGTTGTATGGAGGTGAAGGGACTTGCAAGAAACAAAGCAAGTGGTTCTAGAAGATGAACTGGTAGATGTTAAGAAGGGGATCGAGTAATGGAGGTGGTTGGGGTTAACCTAGAATAGTTCACATTTCAAGATGATTAAACGTAGGTTTTTAGGTAGGTTTGGGGTGACAAGTGGGAGCAGGAAGGGCATTATTCTGCACGTTGAGGGATTTGTTTAGGAGAAGATTATTATGGAAGCATAGGTAAGATTAGAAGTTGATAAAAATGAAAATGAGGGGTAGAGGTGAGTTTTATTGATGGAGGAAGCTGGAATATAAGTAAAGACCTATTATTTCTCACAACATGAATTTCTAGAACAAAGTGGTTTCGTTTATGTTGGGGGAGGAGTTGCGGTCTTTTATCTAATGAAGATAGGGGTGGCAATGGGTCGGGTCCGGCTTTACGCGGAGCCGAACTCGAAATTACACTAGATGGACCCATACTCGGATCCGGACGTAATGGATCTAGAGTGCCTCGTACCTATACCTGTACCCAGAACATGCATTAGGACCCAGGACCGGACCTGTACCTGTTGTGTTACTGTTCGAGTTCCCTTGACCCAACCCGAAAGCCAGTTTGATGATTTCAAGCCACAGAAAAAATAAAAAAAATATGAAAGACCTGTAAATTCAACGCCAATATTTTTTAGGTAAAAAGTTATGAAATACCAAATACAGTTAAGAGAGATGTCTAACAAATAAATTCAATGGCAATAGACTTGGAGGCCATTCATGCATTTAACAAATTGCTTCTTCCACATAGGTGCAAGTTGCTTTAATTCTTTAGTGCAACAAGATCCAAATCAACTCCCAAAACACATAGCACGCGATTTCATGTCTCAATCCTCCCCAATTAACAATTACATAAGGGATTGCAAATAAAAAGACATACTAAGGATTCTATCTCTCTCTCTCTCTTAACACACACAAATTCAATTACCTTTTTTCATCAATATACATCTCTCTCTCTCTTGTCCCCTATTTTAAACCTGTCCAAGTCTTTCCTCAATATACATCATTCCATTTCAAAGAAGTCCATCTGTGAGTATAACAAACAATCATCTCAAAAGAAAATTGCTAGATTTCCTGCATCATCCTTTCCCTGCCAGCAGCAAGTGGTTTCCCGGTGAGAGAAAATTACTCTAATTGCTTCAGCCCCACGGTGAACTTCCCGATAAAAAACATGATCATCTCAAAATTTTTTTGCTAGATTTCTGGCATCATCCCTTCCCTGCCTGCAGCAAGTGCTTTTTCGGTGAGGGAAAATTACTCCAATTGCTACAGTCCCATTCTTGATTCCTCCATTCTTGCACCTCCACTCCATCAATATCAAAGAGAAAAAATAAACCACCATTAACATAAGTAAATAAATAACAAACCACTGTAATACAGAAATGTAGGACATAATGCATTATACCCTATCTGATATTTAGGCCCAATTAGATCATATTCACTAACTTATTGTGAAATGAACATATATATTGAACATGCTTGTCAAAGATGGCTCAATAAATTTCACATTGCTCTAAAAGTTCTATGGGTGAAAAGAGAACCTGGTGTATTACACTGAATTTATGGTGAGACTATTGTTAACTGTCCTCTTTTACCTACATGTTAGTTACATAATCATAAATGAAACTATTCAAATAAAATGCATCAAAACCTTTCCACCTGCAGCAAAGACAATTCTTGAATGTACGTTGCTGAGAAAGAATAATTGTCTACATATGTCGATGCATACTTGGATTGCCTGAGCTTTTTTAATCAGCTCCTCATTCATGTAATTCCATCATACTACCCTGCGGAGCATTGCTAATGCTAATAAGTTGAAGTGGAAGAAGCCGGCCATGCATGCGTGCTCTCTTATCCAAGGAGGCTCTTGTGCTCTTTCTACTCTGTCCTTTGTCCGATTGCTGCAGAGATCCTGATGACAATACACATATTTCAAATATTTGTCCAAATCAGCAGGTCGTAAGTCAATTTATAGTGTGTTAACACATACATACATAAAAATCACACAGTTAACTGTGAGACCAGTAAACCAACAACTGTTAACTCAATTAATCGTTTGTTAATGCACACACGGCATAGAAATCACACAGTTAATTGTGAAATCAGTAAATTAGTAGTTGTTAACACAATCAATAGTGTGCTAATGCACACATAATGTGACATTGACATTGACAGTAAACACAGTAACATGGTATCATTGTTAACAAAGTAAACAGTGAACTCAGAAGTGTTGTGAATTACATAAAAAAATATTACATAATTAAAACCTGAGACATAGGAAAAGATTCACTTGTACAATATTCATTCATAGCCCTTAACTTCATCATCTACAATAGAAGCGGGAGTGTTAGAAGATGATGCTCATGCACCCTATAAGCTTGAAACACAAATAGAGTGATAAAATTTAAGTTATAGAAATCAACCAATATGGAAAGTAATCAACCGACAACAATTTTGAAATTAAACTTGTTTTACCTTCAAAATCATTTTGCAGCCAATTTTGGGTACACATCAATGCTTGCATGGTTGATGGACGCAAGGAATTGTGATACGGGCCTAAAACCTGTCCCCCAGTACTAAATACTGATTCAGATGCTGCTGTGGAAATAGGAATCACCAAAGTAACATTTTTGAGAGATTGGGGAACCTTGGTGCATTGGCTCGCTACCAAATTAAGATATTGAACTCTTCATTCAACAGTGGTTTTGGAAAGATAGGTTACTCCATATGTATGTCCAATTCTGATCTTATTAGTATACTAATAGAACGCTCTTGAATGAATCTTTGATATTCCATCTTTCTCATATGACGAGTAGCAAAGCCATTGTGGGAAGAAGATTGGTCGACAATTGAAGTACTTCCAATATTGGTACTAGATGATTCATTTGATTTATACCTTGTATATAAGTTATATATCCCTTGTCCAATCATCATAATTTCTTGTGTTGCTTCGTCAACATATATTTTTGGATAATAAAAATCAACCAATGCAAGTTTATACCGAGGATCAACAACACCTGCAATCTTCAATGTTAAACTGCATATCCTCCAATATTTGTCAAACTTCTTTTTCATAGAAGTTGGATACTCGATCCCGAAAAAACATTTGTAGCATCATAAAATTTTTCAAACAATTATAAGTATGTCTTGCTTTCTCCCAATCAGCCTCAGATGGAACCAAATTAAACATTGAGTCCCATTGAGAAAAGCAATAAATGCCTCTTTTAGCTCAAAGACATTATATAACATTTTGTATGTCGAGTCCATCGAGTTGGAATATCAAGACATTTTTTTTTTTTTGCTTACAATTCTAAGGAACTTGTTTCCCTTATTAAATATTTCTTGCGTTCCTTACGATCCTTTAGCGAACTTGATTATATCATGGATCTTGTCATTTATCTCATGTATTAATCCTATTACATCTTACACAATAAGATTTAAAATATGGGCACAACAACACGCATGGAACATCTTACCATCAAATACTAGTACTGTTTTTCAAGACAATTGAGTGACTAGAGATGATGCTGTTACGTCATTGTATGATGCATTGTCCAAAGTTACACTAAACAACTTGTTTTCAATATTCCATTGCATAAATAATTCCATGATAACAGTAGCAATAACATCTCCTGTATAAGGAGATGGCATATACAGTAGCAAAAGACTGCTATTTGAAACATTGGACAGGGGCAAACTTGGTAAAAAATTTAAAAATAGTGGAGGCATCCTTCTTGGTAAGAATGGGCTATTTTTGGGCCATAGCATTATAACTGTTAAATAACCCGGTCCATATGTAAATTTCCCTACTTATTTCTAGCATCTTTATAGAATTACAATCACTTGTATTTCTTGGATTGGGAGAGCAATCCTTTTAGATTGAGAAAGCCACCCATGTAGATCTTTAAGATAAAGAATGAAAGATTATAGCTTTGTTTAGGTGGGGAAGAAAGATTGTACTCCTTTATTGTGTATGGTATGTCTTTTGTTGGCTAAGTGATGGGGGAAGATTAATCTCCTTTGTATAAGTGTGATTGATATCTTTCTTCTCATTCTTTAGAGCTACCATATTAATTTATTTGCAATTTTCTTGCTATTCTCTGTCTTAAGACTTTTCCATTTGATAACTCAGTAAGCATTCATTTCTCGACTTTTTCTTGTGTTTGTGATTGTGATTCTTGCTTTCATAATGGTGATTCATTATGTGTGTTACCGGATTGTTATTTATTGGTTTCGTTTAGTTCATGGAGTTGCTTTTCAGTTGAATCTTTGTTATTTTATTCTTGGATTTTGGATATTCTTATTTGGGTTGAACCTTTAATGTGCTCTCTCTCTCTCTCTCTCTCTCTCTCTCTCTCTCTTTTCTCCCTCATTGTCATGCATTTTTATTCTCAAATTGATGTTGCATTGGTTTACTGCATTGAATGAGTTGTGATTCCTTATTCACTACAATTTCAAAGTTATTTCACGTCGTTGGATAAAATTGTGGAGTCTTTTGTTCATACTTTTTCCAAGCTATGATTTTTTAGTTTTTATTGACCATTTTTTTTTATGGATAATGTGCTTCTTCAACTCTGGATGAAGCTCATATATATTCTTGAGAAAATGGAAAAAGGGAAATTTGAGTTTTGAACTTGAGAAAGTTGCAAAATACAGTTATATGGAGACACCAGAAAATGGTTGCAGATGAAGAGATATCAATAAATAGAAATCCCATCGGAGCTTTTGACTTGAATGGAACACAACACTGGATGTTGAAGTTATTTCATACTTTTATTCATCAAGTTATTTGATTTATTTTTCTCTATAAATTTGCTCGCTTTTGGAAGACAATTATGAATTTTGTTAGTGATCGTCTTGTTCAGCAATTTAAATTAGAGGCAAATGCGGACTGAAGAACTAAGTTCTGTGATCATTTGGGTTAGAACTTGGTCAGTGTATAATTGCAAGAACTTAGAGTTTTCTGGTTTAGTCTTAGTGCAGGTTTTGAAGAACTTGCCAAGCTCTTGTAAAATGCAAGTTTTTGGCTTGGCTTTAGTTTTTTCTCTGTGACTTCTTCTTGGGTTAGGAGTTCGTCTCTGTTGATTGCTTTATGTATTTTAAGTTTTCTTTTTTTGGTTTCAGGTTTTGTTGATTGTAAGTTTTAGGCTACAGGTTTTATATTTTCATTTGATTGAGGTCAATATTCTATGAATATCTTTTTCGGTGCATTTTGTAGTTCTTACAAGATCATGGGTAGGAGCATCCAATCATCATGTTGTATTTAGCAAATCCAATTGGTTTTGACCACACTTCAATTAGTTTTGAGCATGATAGCATTTAGTCACGGTTTTGAACCTTAATTAGGTTGGGTGTTTGAAACAGTGAAGTGGTTTTTGGGACACGAGAGACTTTTAGCGACAAAAAGTGGTTTTTTAGAGGCAACAGTTTCAAACCTGGAGATAAAATGCGGGTATTTGTAGGTAAGTTTCAGACGGTTTCGAACCTTGAGATAAATGACCAATCTAACTGTGACTAAATGCTATTGTCCTCAAAACTAATTGAAGTGTGGTCAAAACCAATTGGATTTCCAATGACTTAATACAACATGATGTTTGGATGCTCCTACCCATGATCTTGTTAGAGCTACAAAATGCACCAAAAAAACCCAGATATTCATAGAATATAGACCTCAATCGATGAAAATATGAAACCTATAGCCCAAAACTAACAATACCAATACTTGAAATCAAAAAGAGAAAATTTATAATACGTAAAACAATCAATAGAGATGAACTCCTAACCCAAGAAGAAGTCACAGAGACGAAAACTAAAGCCAAGCCAAGAACTCGCATTTTACAAGAGCTTGGCAAGTTCTTCAAAACTTGCACTAAGACAAAACCGGAAAACTCTAAGTTCTTGCAATTATACATTGACCGATTTCAAACCCAAATGATCACATAATTCAGTTCTTCAGTTCGCATTTGCCTCTTAATTTAAATTGCTTAACAAGATGATCGCTACAACAAAATTCACAGTTGTCTTCCAAAAGCGAGCAAATTTATAGAGAAAAATAAATCAAAGAACTTGGTGAATAAAAGTATGAAATGACTTCAACATCCAGTGTTGTGTTCCATTCAAGTCAAAGCTCTGATGGGAATTTCCATCCATTGATATCTCTTCTTTTGCAACCATTTCTGGTGTCTCCATATAACTGTATTTTGCAACTTTCTTAAGTTCAACACTCAAATTTCCCCCTTTTCCATTTTCTCAAGAATATATATGGGCTATGTCTAAAGGTGGTTGTGTATCATTTACAGCTTTATCCAGAGTAGAAGAAGCACATTATCCATAAAAAAACAGCCAACAAAAACTAAAAAATCATAGCTTGGAAAAAGTATGAACAAAAGACTCCACAATTTTATTCGACGATGTGAAATAACACTGAAATTGTAGTGAATAAGGAATAAGGAATCACAACTCATTCAATGCAGTAAACCAAGGCAACATCAATTTGAGAATAAAAAAACATGACAATGAGGGAGAAAAGAGAGAGTGCACATTAAAGGTTCAACTCAAATAGGAATATCCAAAATCCATGAATAAAATGACAAAGATTCAATTGAAAAGCAACTCCATGAACTAAACGAAACCAATAAATAACAATCAGGTAACACACATAATAAATCACTATTATGATATTAAGAATCACAATCACAAACACAAAAAATAAGTCAAGGAAGGAATGTTTACTGAGTTATCAAGTGGAAAAGTCTTAAGATAGAGAATAGCAAGAAAATCGCATATTGATTAATATGGTAGCTCTGAAGAATGAGAAGAAAGAGATAACCACACTCATACAAAGGAGATTATTTCTCTATCACTTAACCAACAAAAGACATACCATACACAATAGAGGAGTATAATTTTTCTTCCTCACCTAAACAAAGCAATAATCTTTTTATTTTCTAAATAATGGGGGCATTCTTTATCTTAAAGGATCTACATGGGTGACTTTCTCAATCTAAAAGGATTGCTCTCCCTCTCCAAGAAATACAAGTGATTGTAATTTTATAAAGATGCTGGAAATAAGTAGGGAAATTTATATATGGACCAGGTTATTTTACAGTTATAACTGTATGACCCAAAAATTGTCCGTTCTACCAGGAAGGATGCCTCCACTATTTTTTTAAATTTTTTGTCAAGTTTGCCTCTGTCCAATGTTTCAAATAGCAGTTTTTTGCTACTGTATATGCCATCTCCTTATACTGGAGAAGTTGTTGTTACTGTTCTAATGGATTTATTTATGCAATGGAATATTGAAAACAAGTTGTTTAGTGTAACTTTGGACAATGCATCATACAATGATGTAACTGCATTATCTCTAGTTACTCGATTGTCTTGAAAAACCGTACTAGTATTTGATGGTAAGATGTTCCATGTGTGTTGTTGTGCCCATATTTTAAATCTTATTGTGCAGATGGAATAGGGGTAATACATGAGATAATTAACAAGATCCAATATATTATCAAGTTCACTAAAGGATCCTAAGGAATGCAAGAAATATTTAATAAGGGAATCAAGTTCCTTAGGATTGAAAGCAAAACAAAAAATGTCTTCATATTCCAACTCGATGGAACTCAAAATAAATGTTAGAGACTACCTTTGAGTTAAAAGTGGCATTTATTGCTTTTCTCAATGGGAATCAATGTTTAATTTGGTTCCATCTGAGGCTGATTGGGAGAAAGCATGACATACTTGTAATAGTTTGAAATTGTTTATGATGCTACAAATGTTTTTTGAGGATCCAAGTATCCAACTTCTATGGAAAAGAAGTTTGACAAATATTGGAGGATATGCAGTTTGATGATTGCATGTGTTGTTGATAGTCGGTATAAAATTGCATTGGTTGATTTCTATTATCAAAAAATATATGTTGATGAAGCAACACAAGAAATTATGATGATTGGACAAGGGATTTGTAACTTATATAGAGGGTCAAATGAATCATCTAGAACCAATATTGGAAGTACTTCAGTTGGCAACCAGTCTTCTACTCACTGTGGCTCTGCTACTTGTCATATGAGAGAGATGGAATATCAAAGATTCATTCATGAGCATTCTATTAGTATGCTAATAAGATCAGAATTGGACATACATATGGAGGAACCTATCTTTCCAAAACCACTGTTGAATGAAGAGTTCCATATCTTAATTTGGTAGCGAGCCAATGCACCAAGGCTCCCCAATCTCTCAAAAATGATACTTTGGTGATTCCTATTTCCACAGCAGCATCCGAATCAGTGTTTAGTACTGGGGGACGGGATTTAGGCCAGTATCGCAGTTCCTTGCTTCCATCAACCATGTAAGCATTTATGTGTACCCAAAATTGGCTGCAGAATGTTTTAGAAGCTAAAACAATTTTAATTTCATAATGTTGTCGATTGATTGTTTTCCATATTTGTTGATTTCTAGAACTTAAATTTTATCATTCTATTTGTGTTTCAGTCTTAGGGGGTGCATGGGCATCATCTTCTAACACTCCCGCGTCTATTGTTGATGATGGAGTTGAGGAATGTGAATGAATATTGGACAAGTGAATCTTTTCCTATGTCTCAGGTTTTAATTATGTAATATCTTTTTATGTATTTCACGACATTTCTGAGTTCACTGTTTACTTTGTTAACAATGTTACCAAGTTACTGTGTTTACTGTTAAATGTCATTGTCACATTATGTGTGCGTAAGCACACTGTTGATTGTGTTAACAACTGCTGATTTTACTGATTTCACAATTAACTGTGTGCATTAACAAACGATTAATTGAGTTTACAGTTGTTGGTTTTACTGATGTCACAATTAACTGTGTGATTTCTATGTTATGTTTGTGTTAACACATTATTAATTGACTTAGCAGTTGCTGCTTTGGATAAATTTTTGAAATGTGTATTGTCATTGGGATATCTGCAGCAATTGGACAAAGTAGAAAGAGCACGAAAGCCTCCTTCGATAAGAGAGCACGCATGCGTGGCCGGCTTCGTCCACTTCAACTTATTAGCATTAGCTGCACTCCGTAGGTAGTTTGGTGGAATTAGATGAATGAGGAGTAGATGAAATTAGGTTGGGCAATCCTAGTATGCATCAACATCTTTAGACAACTGTTCTTCCTCAGCAACATACATTTAAGAATTGCCTTTGTTTCAAGTGGAAAGGTTTTGATGCATTTTGTTTGAACATCTTCATTTATGATTATGTAACTAACATGGAGGTAAATGAGGACAGCCAACAATAGTCTCACCATAAATTTAGTGTAATACTCCAGGTTCTCTTTTCACCCTTAGAACCCTCAGAGGAACGTGAAATTTATTGAGCCATCTTTGACAAGCATGTTCAATCTATATGTTCATTTGGCAATATGTTAGTGAATCTGATCTTATTGGGATTAAATATCATGTAGGGTGTTTGATAATGCATTATGTCCTACATTTCTGTATTATGGTGGTTTGTTATTTATTTACTTATGTTAATGGTGGTTTATTTTTTCTCTTTGTTATTGTTGGATTGGAAGAGGAAGAATGGGACTGTATCAATTGGAGTAGTTTTCCCCACCGAAAAAGCACTTGCTGCTGGCAGGGAAGGGATAGTTCCAGAAATCTAGTAAATTTTTTTTGAGATTATGTTTTTTTTTTGGAAGTTCTCTATGGGGCTGTAGCAATTGGAGTAATTTTCTCTCCTCGGAAAAGCAAGGAAATCTAGCAATTGATTTTTGAGATGATTGTTTGTTATAGTCACAGATGGACTTCTTTGAAATGGAATGATGTATATTGAGGAAAGACTTGAACTGGTTTTTAAGAGGGGAGGAGAGAGAGAGAGAGAGTGAGAGAGTGAGAGAGAGAGAGATGTATATTGATGAAAAATGGTTATTGAATTTGTGTTTGTGTTAAGAGAGAGAGAGATAGAATCCTTAGTATGTCTTTTTATTTGCAATCCCATATGTAATTGTTAATTGGGGTTGATTGAGACATGAAATCATGTGCTATGTGTTTTGGGAGTTGATTTGGATCTTGTTGCACTAAAGAATTAAAGCAACTTGCACCTATGTGGAAGAAGCAATTTGTTAAATGGATGAATAGCCTCTAAGTCTATTGCCATTGAATTTATTTAATAGTCATAGCTAGTCATCCATCTTTTAAATTGTATTAGGTATTTCATAACTTTTTACCTAAAAAATATTGGGCAGGTTTTTTACATATATTGGCATTGAATTTACATGTTTTTCATAAATTTTTCACTTTTTCAGTGGCTTGAAATCATCAAACTGGGTTTCGGGTTGGGTCAGGGCAACCCGAATAGTAACGCAACAGGTACAGATCGGGTCTTGGGTCCTAATGCATGTTCTTGGTACGGGTACGGGTATGTCCGGGTCCGAGTATGGGTCCATCTAGTGTTATTTCGGGTTCGGCTATGGGAACAGCCGGACCTGACCCGTATCCACCCCTATCTTCATTAGATAATAGACTGCAACTCTTCTCCCAACGTGCTGAATAATGCCCTTCCTGCTCCCACTTGTCACCCCAAACCTACCTAAAAACCTACTTTTAATCATCTTGAAATGTGAACTATTCTAGGTTAACCACCTCCATTACTCGATCCCCTTCTTAACATCCTACTAGTTCATCATCTAGATCCACTTGCTTTGTTTCTTGCAAGTCCCTTCACCTCCATACAGCCACTCTTGGAAATCAAGGACAAACTGCTTTTGTTGGCTATTTGTTGAGTTTCCTTTATAGTGTCCAAAGAACAACCGAGGTGGACTGCTATATTTTTAGTAAAGTTGCACAATGTTGAGCTGTGAAGATCATGGATATGTCTACCACATGATTAGTAATATTTATAAATATGTCCGAAGCATGGAGGGATGCATGTGTCAAAAATATCATAAAAAAGTCAAAACAAGAAGACAATTAACACAAGCTAGGCGATACAATGTGAAAATCAAAAGTTTCAGTTGGGAATGTAGGGCATCAACCTCATTGCCATTGGAAGCATTGCCAATGCAGTAGGAACCTCTCGACCTAGTCATAATGGATCACTATTAAATCCTTCACGGTAAGACCTGGTTCAAGTATTATCATCATATCATCAGGAATATTTGACTCCATGATCATTTGCTTGACCTGCTGCTTCTGCAAGAAGCTTTCCCAACAAAGTAGAACAGAACTCAGCTTAACCAATTGGAATAACATTTTATTTTTATTTTATTTTTTTAACATAATCCACTACTACAATACCATTGACAACCCATTATCTTCATTCCCACCCGTAGTAAACATTGTACGACCATATCCACTCCATTAATCTAAAGAACAAGCTCAACTACCGGTCCTTCCGCAAATGGTAATTCACAAGCAATGAATTCTCCACAAGCAATGTCATTCTCCCAATCCAGAGTATCAATAAATCACCGGCTTCAAGCCTGACACTTCAATGGAAGAACAAAAATACTTCTTCCAATGAGTATATTTACAAAAAACTCACTAAATTGTTGATTGCTATGGTCATCGGTTTTCAACTCATTATCTTTATACATAGAAATAAGTATAGAGCAAATTGTCAGATTTGCTGTGGGAACCAATGGCCATAAAATATTCATCTTCATTCAAATGTATCAACAACAAATGTGGTGGAGTGAATCAGCAATGAAACAGTTCATATTCATAATCATGGTCGTCTAAACAAGCATTAGGGAAACATATTAGAGTGTGAATACTATATCCAATCTCTTTTCCCTATTATCAACCTGGCATAAGGGTGAGGGAGAGAGACAACACAGAGAAACTCTAAGGGATTGCAGATAACAAGAAACCAGGTCACCAGTCAATCATAAATCCCATATACAAAAAGTAAAATACTCAAAAAAGTACATTTGAGTACCATCTCATCTACAAGAGAGAGACTAAACAAAGAGCACTTGAATACTATCTCATCCAAGGAAGAGAGAGAGTGAGCAGGCTGAAGAGAAAGGTTGAGAAGGGGAAAGCATCATACCATCTCAATTCTTGCGATCCTCTACTACAACAATCCAAAAACCAAAAGGAAAGATGCCACTTGCAATTCTTGCAATTCTCTTTATATGTCTTGTTCCCTATTACACTACTGTGGCTACGATCATACCGGTCTTGCGAGCGTATGCAAAGATCCCGCCAGCCTCAATCACCTGCCCCGCATCCCTGATCGGCTTGAGCTTATACTCCTTCCCAGTGGTGTGGTTGGTCCCTCTCCTTCTCCATCTCCACAGTCAACAAATCCCTCGTCTTGCACTCGTTGCAAAGCCTCCCCTCTGCGGATTCAAGGGGGTAAATTTCCCCAGTCGCCACTGAATTCCTGAAGAAGATGCGCGCATAGGACTCGGCCACCACGGCCTTGACGCCTAACGCACCTAGGGCAGCAGGGGCATGCTCCCTCGAAGAGCCGCACCTAAAATTGGCCCCCGCAATGATGATGGCATAGCGAGACAAGGGCTGCCTGGGTGCCACGAAGCTAGGGTACCAAGAAGGGAGCCCCTACGAGTGCCAGGCTCCCCAGCTTCGTATACTTCTTCGGGTTCGAAGGAACGAGGGTTAGGTACTTCACCGGGATGATCTGGTCCATGTCGATGTTGTCGTCCAAGACAAAGTGCTCGCTGTGAAATACTTTTTTTGATGCCTTCTAAGGCCGAGGAAGAAGAAGAAGAGGCAGTGCGGAGAGTTAGAGTGGGGGAGTGGTTGCAGCAACGTGAGAGAGGAGGAAGGCCAAGAGTAGCGGAGGAGAGGAGGTCAAGTAGAAGGCGGAGCGAGGCGGCGGGTTGGGGCGGAGGAGAAGCTAAAAGCGCATGGCGTTGGCTACGTGGCCTTAGATGCCATGGTTGCTGCCGTGTGTCTGTTTGACTGCTGCTTTACAGGTGAGAAAAACTTATATATGGACAAGCTCTTACTGTGTCATTGAGGTCTCAGTGAGGGGGAAAATGTTAGGCATTCAGAGTGGGGAATGTTAGGCATTCAGAGTGGTAGGGTTGTGCATTCTAGTTGCCTTTATTTCATGACACCTTTAGCTGCCAATGGGTTTGAGGAGGCAATTCCTGCTAGGCTTTCTTGGGGACTTAGCACGTGCTTCTTGTGAAGAGGGAGGAATTTTTGGCCATGACCATTCAGACTGATTTGGCCTTCCTTTTCCTACCTTCCTGTTGTCTTTTTATTAGTGTGGTAGATGTGGATTTCTTGCTGACATGATATGGTGAATTAAGGTTCCTCTCTAGAGTGAAGAGATTTTTAAGGCCAGTGACATTTGAGGTTTGTTTTATGTATGTGCTATAGGAATTGAGACGTATGCCTTGCATTTACATCTCCATTAATGGGCTTATTGTGGTTTTTGGCCTCTTGAGTTGGACTACTTGTTTTTAGTGTTGTGTTTAGCAGGGTTTGGAATTCCCTTTTTTGTTTTTTTGACATGAGTAGGGATTTAGTATTTTTGGTGCATGCTTTTGTGTTTTCTGTTTCTGTTTGGTACATGTGGGGAGTTAGGAGAGGGAAAATTTGTTTTCTTGGGGCTTGGCTGAAATGTTGGTGGTTTCCTACAGTTGGATTTATGCATAGGTGGTTCCTTTGTTGGGTCATGTGTTAAAGGGGAAAGGGGATTGTACTGGGTGATTAGAGGTTCTTGTTGTTCATTTTCGTCCTTTTTTTTTTCTTATTCATTTTTGTGAAGTGGCCAAATAAGGATTCTACTTACGGTGACTTTAGTTCGCCTGTTTTGAATAAATACATTGAATATAAGATTGGTTTCAGGAAGATGGCAGCCTGATATATTTTGAGTTGGTTTCTACTTGTATAAGATGTTTGTGTATTTTGGTTTTTGGTTATTTGATCTGTTTTGGTTATTTCAATTCCTTCGTATTTAATAATTCTGTTACTGACCTATGGTTATTTGATTTGATCCTTTGTGGCTGGAGTTTATCGTATTGGTTCTTTGCTTTTCAACTTCTGGGATTTGCTTATTTGAGTCATTCTAACGATGACTTCAGCAAAGTGTTAACAACATAAAGATATAAAAATACTGAAAAAGCAGGAAACGAATGCAACTTCTCATGAAAAATTGGTCATAAGGCCCTTTATTAGATAAGATTGATGAGTAAACAGAAGCTCACCTTGTGTTTTTCTTCTCTTCTTTCAATATGAACCCAATAACCAAAGTAATGAGTAAAACCTTTGCTGCAGTAGGAGATGCCACCACAACAATGATTGGAATTGCTTGTTAAAAGGTAGGGGTTTTCATCAACACTGTCAAGTTCAAATGACCTACAGAATCAGATGAAAGGGGACCTAAGTGAAATATATTAAGGATGTGACAAGTGTTATGCTTGCATTTTTATCCACAATGTCCTTGAAACTTCTCAACTTTGATTGTTTCTTTTGTCTTCTTTTTTGTCTTATTCATTCTTATAAACTGGCTAATCAATGATTATACTTTTGTTTTGTGGTAAACTTTTCACAGTAGGAAAAAGTAATTTCGTTGTTTTTTTTGATAAACAGTTTTCTATAGAAACCTTGCCCCTCATCCCTCCCTTCAAACTTTCGTCTCTGCACTCCGGGTAAATTTCACAGTTTTCCAATTCTTCTTTTCATCTGGTTTCTTGTACTACACAGGTGACAATTATAACCATTTTGTGTCCCCTTTTTGTGGGTTCTAGACAATCACGGATAATATCTTTTTTTTTCCCTCCCTTTTGACGTTTCTCAAAAGTTCCCCTTCTGATCCTCTCTCTCTAGTGAAGCTAGTGGACGCCACTAATGTCTGAGATGCTAGAACCTGTGACCTCTCTTAATTGTTTGCACAAGGCGGAGGCTTTAAATAATCAAAATAAAACACACTTTCAAATAGTGTCGAGAAATGTGGTTTTAATACTGAAAATCTTTGTGATAGCTTTAAATATTATTTTTATCTCTAATTATAAAATTTAAAGTTTAAAAATAGTGTAGATCAAGGCAATCTATGAAAACTTGAAAATATTGAAAATTAACATTCCAAAAATGCATTACAATGCACAATTTCCAAAGCTTGTTGAAATGACTAGTTTGTGAAATTTTTGGGCATCAAAACATCCTCTTCTAGTAAAATTTTTGAAGTGCGCCTTAATTTGATTGTTTATAGCCTCACACTCACAAATTTTTCCCCCCCACTGACACAGTAACAGCCCGTCCATTTATAGGTTTTTCTCACCAGTAAAGCGGCAGTCAAACAGACACATGACAACAACTATGGCATCAAAGGCCCTGCAGCCGCCACCATGCGCTTTTAGCTTCTCCTTCGCCCCTACCCACCGCCTCGCTCCACCTTCTGCTCGCCTTCCTCTCCTCCGCTACTCTTGGCCTTCCTCCTCTCTCTCACGTCGCTGCAACCACTCCCCCACTCTAACTCTCCATGCTACCTCTTCTTCTTCTTCCTCAACCTTAGAAGGCGGCGAGGCAGTAGAAAAAGTATTTCATGGCGAGTGCTTTGTCTTGGATGACAACATCGATACGGACCAGATCATCCCGGCAGAGTACCTGACCCTCGTTCCTTCGAACCCAGAGGAGTATGCGAAGCTGGGGAGCTTGGCGCTCGTAGGGCTTCCTTCTCGGTACCCTAGCTTCGTGGCACCCGGGCAGCCCTTGTCCCGGTATGCCATCATCATTGCGGGCGCCAATTTTGGGTGCGGTTCGTCGAGGGAACATGCCCCTGTTGCCTTAGGTGCGTCAGGCGTCAAGGCCGTGGTGGCTGAGTCCTATGCACGCATCTTCTTCAGGAATTCGGTGGCGACTGGGGAAATTTACCCCCTTGAATCTGCAGAGGGGAGGCTTTGCAAAGAATGCAGAACGGGGGATTTGGTGACTGTGGAGATGGAGAAGGAGAGGGGACGACTTACCAACCACACCACTGGGAAGGAGCATAAGCTGAAGCCGATCGGGGATGCGGGGCCGGTGATTGAGGCTGGGGGGATCTTTGCATATGCTCGCAAGACCGGTATGATTGTAGCTGCAACTATGTAATAGTGAGCAAGATATATAAAGAGAGAGATGAACTAGTAGAAAACGTTGGTTTCTTTCTGGTATTTGTGTTTGTAAGTGGCAATTTTCCTTTTGGTTTTTGGATTGTTGTAGTTGAGGATTGCAAGAATTGAGATGGTATGATGTTTTCTCCTTCTCAACTTTTCTCTTCAGTCTGCTCTATCTTTTTCTTGGATGAGATGGTATTCTAGTGCTCTTTTTATAGTCTCTCACTCTTGTAGATGAGATGGTGCTTAAATGTACTTTTTTGAGTATTTTACTTTTTGTATTTGGGATTTCTAGTTGACTGATGACTTGGTTTATTGTTATTTGCAATAACCTAGAGTTTCTTTGTGTTGTCTCTCTCCCTTTCCCTTATGCCAAGTTGATAATGGGGAAAAGAGATTGGACATAGTATTGGCACTCTAATATGTTTCCTTACTACTTGTTTAGATGACTATAATTATGAATATGAAATGTTTCATTGCTGATTAACTCCACCACATTTGTTGTTGATACATTTGAATGAAGATGAATATTTTATGGCCATTGGTTTCTGCATCAGATTTGATAATTTGCACCCTCTGTACTTATTTCTATGCATAAAGAGATTTGAGTTGAAAACTAATGTCCTTAGCAATCTATCATTTGATGAGGTTTTTTGTAATTGTACTCATTGGAAGAAGTATTTTTGTTTTTCATTGAGTTGTTAGGCTTGAAGCTGGTGATTTATTGATACTACGAATTGGGGGAATGATATTGCTTGTGGAGAATTCATGGCTTGTGGATTACCATTTGCGAAAGGAATGGTAGTTGAGCTTGTTCTTTAGATTAATGGAGTGGATATGGTCGTGCAATGTTTACTACAGGTGGGAATGAAAATAATGGGTTGTCAATGGTATGGTAGTGGATTATGTTAAAAAAATAAAAATAAAATGCTATTCCCATTGGTTAACCTGATTTCTGTTCTACTTTGTTGGGAAAGCTTCTTGCTGAAGCAGCAGGTCAAGCAAATGATAATGGTGTAAAATATTCTTGATGATATGATGATAATACTTGAACCAGGTCTTGTCATGACAGATTTAATAGTGATGCATTATGACTAAGTCTAGAGGTTCTTGCTGCATTGGCAACGCTTCTAATCGCATTGAAGTTGATGCCTTATATTCCCGACTGAAATTTTTGATTTTCACATTGTATTGCCTAGCTTTTCTCAACTGTCTTCTTGTTTTGATTTTTTTGTGATATTTTTGACACATGCATCTCTCCCTGCTTAAGACATATTTATAAATACCACTAATCATGTGGTAGGCATATCTATGATCTTTACAGCTCTACGTTGTGCAATTTTACTAAAAATATGGCAGTCCACTTCGTTTGTTCTTTTGGCATTATCAAGGAACATATTCAATAAGTTGCCAACAAAAGCTGTTTGTCATTGATTTCTAACAGTGGCTGTATGGAGGTGAATGGACTTGCAAGGAACAAAGCAATATGGAGGTGAATGGACTTGCAAGAAACAAAGCAAGTGGATCTAGAGGATGAGCTGGCAGAGATGTTAAGAAGGGGCTCGAGTAATGGAAGTGGTTGGGGTTAACCTAGAATAGTTCACATGTCAAGATGATTAAAAGTAGGTTTGTAGGTAAGTTTGCGGTGACAAGTGGGAGTAGGAAGGGCATTATTGTGCACGTTGAGGGATTTGTTTAAGAGAAGATTATTATGGAAGCATGGTAAGATTAGAAGTTGATAAAAATGAAAATGAGGGGTAGAGGCGAGTTTTATTGATGGAGGAAGTTGGAATATAGGTAAAGAACTATTATTTCTCACAACATGAATTTCTAGAACAAAGTGGTTTCGTTTATGTTGGGGGAGGAGTTGCGGTCTTTAATCTAATGAAGATAGGGGTGGCAATAGGTCGGGTTCGGTTGTATGTAGAGCCGAACTCGAAATTACACTAGATGGACCCATACTTGGACCCGGACGTAACGGATCTAGAGTGCCTTGTACCCGTACCCGTACCTAGAACATGCAGTAGGACCCAGGATCCGACCTGTACCTGTTGCGTTACTGTTCGGGTTCCTTTGACCCAACCCGAAAGCCAGTTTGATGATTTCAAGCCATAGAAAAAATAAAAAAATTATGAAAAACCTGTAAATTCAATGTCAATATATGTAAAAAACCTGCTCAATATTTTTAGGTAAACAATTATGAAATACCTAATACAATTTAAGCGATAGATGACTAACAATGACTAATAAATAAATTCAATGGCGATAGACTTAGAGGCCATTCATCCATTTAACAAATTGCTTCTTCTGCATAGGTGCAAGTTGCTTTAATTCTTTAGTACAACAAGATTCATAGTGCAACAAGATCCAAATCAACTCCCAAAACACGGATCGTATGATTTCATGTCTCAATCATCCCTAATTAAGAATTATATAAGGGATTGCAAATAAAGTCATTGTAAGGATTCTCTCTCTCTTTTAACACAAATATAAATTCAATTACCATTTTTAATCAATATACATCTCTCTCTCTCTCTCTCTCTCTCTCCTCCCCTCCCCTCTTTAAAACCAGTTCAAGTCTTTCCTTAATATGCATCATTCCATTTCAAAGTCCATCTGTGACTGTAACCAACAATCATGTCAAAAAAAATAGATTTCCTGCATCATCCTGGTTTAAAGAAAATATGCGTATGATATATGTCCCCTGGTCTTGGTCCAGTGTTATGTCACTGGTTGCATAAGCAGTGTAAAGGGTTCAAGCCTTGGTGTTATTTGTCCCCAAAAGAACTGTAGTGACCTACCTTGTTGTTCTGCACGGCATACAATTCCATCAGATTTGTTGGCTTCCTTGTTGATTATGATGTCTTTGGCTATTGCAGTGCACTTTTTTCCTTGATAAAGTAGGTTTAGGCTTATTATGATGTTGATATACTTGTCGATTGTGATTATCAAAAAAATGACATTACGTTGTGTTGTGTTTTGTTTTTTTTTTAACTTTATTAAGTGGCATGATTGTGGCATAACTCATGCCATGGTTACTCGCTGGCTGATAAGTTGACCAATACTACGACAATCCGGATCATCTGGCAGAATTGGGTGGTATGAATATAGGGAAATATGTTGCTGGTGGCATTGTTGTTTTCAATCTTGATACAAAGCAAGTCCAGTGGTTCACACCGCTAGACTTAAGCACAGAAGTTTCAAACAATTTTATGCATACTCTCAGTTCAAAAGTTGAACTATTAAACTACCAAAATATTTAACTCTTATTTAAATAGTTCAGACTTTTGAAACATGGTTAAAAGGGAAACAATGAACTAAAAAAATGTAAGACCTTTCCTACCATCTTTCTTCCCATTGGTGGGTAAATTTCTCTGGTAAAGTGAGCTCAGGCAAAGCAACTAGCATCCACTTTCACCAGGGGCTTCTAATCCTTCTTTGGAGGCAAGGACTGGAAGCCCTTAGAGGGAGAGTGAAGGTGAGTTGCCATGAAGATCTCTCTTTCCTTTGTTCCTATCCGGATAGATAGAAAAGGTGATGACACCTCAATTACTTACAGTGGCATCAATAATTTATCACACAAAAAAAAAACTTAATAGTGCAATCAATGGCACATTATAGTGAGCTAAGGCAAAGCAACTTGCATCCACTCTCACCAAGGCCTTCTAATCCTCCTATGAAGGTAGGGACTGGAAACCCTTGTATGAGAGTGAAGGTGAGGTGCCATGGAAATCCCTCTTTCCTTTGTTTCCATCTATATAGATAGAAGAGGTGAGGACACCTCAACTACTTATCGTGCCATCAATGGCACATTATTATGTGGGACCATGTAATCACAAGCATTTAGTAGACTAGAGATGATAAGGAGATCATTATTGTTTCTTATCCAATAATTTTTTTTTATTTATTTTTTTCATCTTCTTAGTAATCGACAAAATTTCCGACAAGCCTAAACATGGTTACTCTTGATCATACAATTTCGATAACTTCGAATCTAAAGACATCCTTCACAGCCATCTGATTTGAAATATGACGGACAAGAGTAATTGTAATATCTTTTTACTAAAAGTAAGTGGTCTCTTTATATATATTTCTTTAAGTAATATATGATTAGAAATGAAATTTGTACCCAAATCTTCAATTGTAAGGGACATACCATGGCGTTTAGTATGATGGATTAGCATGATTTTCGTTCTTGGTTGGCCTGATTAGCAAGGACTTTAATCATCCTGATTAAATATTCATTAGATGTGAACATATAAAATTTTAAAAGAAGCCAATCCAAAGAATGCTAAGAGGTTGACACTAATTAAGCATCCTACATTAAGTTTGAAATCTGTAAAGTTGGATCATGTTGTAGGGAACAATTTGCAATCAAGACGACTTCTTAAATAAAAAAGGAGAGAAAAATTAGATTTCATGGTATCTTCAAGTGAGATTAGGTTGTCACTTGGATGATATCATGGCTTCCACGTGAAAAATAGGTTGATCCCTTGATCACCTAAGGGCCTTGGAATAAAGTGCAAAAACACAAAATTAATTCCCTTTGGCATTCCTCTCAATCAAAATGATGAAGGTCAGAAGGCCTTCTCTATCCTTAATCTCATGTGCAATTATCTGCAAGAATCAAAATGGCTCGTATAGTTGACCCAAAGAAATAAAAATATAAAATGTTATTTTTTGTATGTATTGCAAAGTGAGTGCTTTAATTATGAAGTATGCATCATATTATCCATAATTCCATATTAAAAGAGTACCTTGCACTTAATATCCTATTTACAAGAAAATAAGGGGAAAGAAAATTATTAGCCGAATCAAAATTATGACATAATGATAGATTATCCATATAAGAAAGAGCACTTTCTATAATGTGTATTTCGAGAATGATTGATGTTACCCCAATTAGGAGTAGATAAGCTCCGGGTTATTCTCATGATCATCATCAAGGTATTTTTTTAATTATTTGGGATCGGCTACATAAATCATGGTTCTCCGAGTTACTCTATATTTTTTAAAAATTCATATACTATAGATTTTGCTTTTTTGGTAGGTAACCTCGAGAAAATGCTCTTAAAAAAAATAGTCTTTGCTGTCTTCTCTTAAATGTGTTAAACCACGTAAGGGTTGCACATTGGTTCATTTCCACTACTAACTGCAAATAATGAAGATGTTTTCAGGAAGAAAGTTTAAGAAAGTTTTTGCTTCATCAAATTTTGTAGGAATCTTCTTTGTCATATGCTTGAGTTGAATGGGTTTGTAAATATGTAAAGTTTTGAGCAACGTTAAAAGAAATAATTGATTATTTTGAGAAAAAGAAGAAAAACAATCATATAACGAGAATTGATTCCTTATCATATCTAGTGCAGTACAATGATTTGTGATCTCAAGGTCCCACATAATATTATTATATGGCAGAAAGTTCTATTCTCCTCTTCCCATCCATCCGTCCAATTTTGATCAAGAGAGCAACGTCTTAAAATATTTTAGTTTTAATTTTTTTATTTTTATACAAATTGTATAAATATGAAATTTGGTACGTGTCATCTTCTCATTGGGGCACACCTATAAAAAATATTAAAAATACTTTTTCGATAAAATATAATGATCAAAATATCCCTTGAAATTTTCAAGGGTATTTTGGTTATTTTATTTTATTGAAAATATTTTTTTGATATTTTTCGCTAGTGCAAGTTTATTAGAGGATTGGACGTCCAAATTTGATGTCAAAATAGTTTATAGCAAAAAATTAAAAATAAAATAGTGTAGAAATGTGACATTGTGATTGGAGCAATCTTAGCCCTCCATTTAGATTAGACGGTTGGATAAGGGGTATGATAGAACTTCTATGCTGTAGGAGAAGCATAGAAAGCTTGCCCTTTTTTTTTTTTTTTATGTGTGTTATAGAGAACGTGGTTTTGAGATACAGAAAAAAAAAGGAAAGAATATCAAGCACTTAATAAAGCCCTTTTGAACCCGTTTGATTCCTTGGATTTTGATTTCAGGGAGTCCCATATCTATATAAAAACCATGTTTGGATGCTCTTTGACAGAAAGATAAGACATTTTCATGGGAATTCACATTTCGGCCTTTTAAGCCTGGAAATATTAATTCCATTGAAATAGGTGGAATTGATATTTCATGGAAATAGTAGAATTCAAAATTTTATGGTAAGTTGTATTGAATGAAGTTGCTTGGGACCCGCCCAAAAGAAAAACAACCTAAACCATCTTCCAAGCAATCTAAACAATGAATTTGCGACCTCCATGGCTCTTCCAAATGCCATCCAAAAGCATACAGCCATCTTCCAAGAATTGTCAATTTGAAAAAATACCAATTTCAAGACACACATTTCCGCATGAGTCACATTTACAGTGAACCATACGGGCCCTTAGAGAACTTATTTTTTGTGAGAGAGAAGAAGAAAATGGAACCAGATGATATATTACATACGACCCCAACCCCAATCTCGCTATATAATATAAAAAGAACACACAATACTGAGATCTTCTCGGGAAGGAAATTTGCATATGGTATATGGTATATAAGACAGATGATGTATTACATACGAGGGCGTATAGTATACTCCCTCGGAAGCATACTATACATTTACTCTTTTGGGAAAAACACTTTTAAGGACATTATTTTTTATTTGAAATTTTGATACCCATCCAATTATAATTAGATATTTATTTTTTTAAAAAATATTTTGAGTTATTTGAACATCTAGATCATTCACTCCATTGGGTGTTTCTGGTGCAATCTTAGGATGTTTTTTTTCCAAGTATATAGAGAGTGAGATTTAAATTCTTTTTGTTTTGAGGTTAATTGTTGGGTTTAATAGATCACATCTCAAAAAGATCTAAAAGATATGCCTAATGTAGGTTTTGTATGAGGGGTTAGATGGATTGGATTGCATACTCCCATGGAAAAAAGAAATCTTTTGGCATTAAAGCCGGTCCTTCAACCATGCAAGCCCAACTTGAACATGGCTACGCTCTGGTTAGTTCGGCTCGTTGACATCCCTACCCAAAGTATCAACACCTCCACTGAGATATAAAAACGCTTTAGTTCTACCTTCTACTTGATTAATCTTTCAAAATGTTGTGTTCGAAGAATGAGACATACTGTTGTCCAAAATTATTTATTTTCAAGACCTTGGGCAAATTCACAGCTCCCTCTTTGAGACTTGTAATGCAAACTCCAATCTTTATATACCTAATGTGTCATAGACAACAAGGTTTAGAACATTGTCCACCATATAAGTGTTTTGTGGTATTTTAGGATAAAAATATCAATTTTGGTTCTGTAATATTATTCCCCAATTTAGTTGTATGGGTTGAGTAGGGCTGCAAACGGGCCGGACTTGCACACGGCCACCCATGGCCCTAGACCCCATATGGCTGGCCGAGGCCCGGCCTGACCCTAACAAAGCCCTGGATTGATAGGGGCTGGGCTGGGCTGGGCTGGGCTGGACTGGACCGGACCAAATAAAATAAAACAAAAAACATAAAGAAAAAAAGGGTCAGGCTGGGTCGAACCGGGCTAGCCGAGGCTGTGGCCCTACCCTTGAGCCATAGTTACGCAGCCCTAACCCCACCCTCAGGCCACCTTCCTTTTTTGTCCTATCCCTATTTTTTAAGGGCCGGGACCACCCCCAGGTTTGCGATATCAATTATCAACCTGGTGCCGAACAATTGAAAAACTTGTATTGGTTTCCTAATTTTAAACTTGGACCATGTTATTATCCGAACCAAAAGAAGGATAATTTAAAACAGAGGGGGGGGAAGAAAAAGCACTCTGCCCCATATTCTCCATAATATTTTTCTGTATATCAGCACAAAAAAGAGGCAAAGCCAAACAATCACTCATCGACTGGAAACTAGAATCCCAAAACTTGGAAATGCCATCTTCAACAACCTCAAAATGTTCTGTATATCAGCACAAAAACCAAACAATCACTCATCGACTGGAAACTAGAATCCCAAAACTTGGAAATGCCATCTTCAACAACCTCAAAATTTTCTGTATATCCGCACAAAAACCAAACAATCACTCATCGACTGGAAACTAGAATCCCAAAACTTGGAAATGCCTTCTTCAACAACCTCAAAATTTTCTGTATATCAGCACAAAAACCAAACAATCACTTATCGACTGGAAACTAGAATCCCAAAACTTGGAAATGCCCTCTTCAACAACCTCAAAATTTTCTGTATATCAGCACAAAAACCAAACAATCACTCATCGACTGGAAACTAGAATCCCAAAACTTGGAAATGCCCTCTTCAACAACCTCAAAATTTTCTGTATATCAGCACAAAAACCAAACAATAGCTCATCGACTGGAAACTAGAATCCCAATACTTGGAAATCTCAACACTCTCAAAAACCTTTTCAAGACAAATCTTTACAATCAGAAAAATCTCTCAGCCAGTCCACCGCCATTGTAGCCAAACCTGGCCTAGTTTTAGTCTCGTCTTTCTCGATACCACAAGGGAGAGTGTCGGTTTCCCATGTCTTAACGAAGCTGTCTTCAGACCCGCCGGTGACCACCTTGTAGGAGTCAATGTGCACACATGTGACAGGTCCCAAATGCCCATCCAACACGGCCATGGCTTCTGCCTCATCGTGTAACTTCCTAAAATCCCACAGTTTTGCAGCCCTGCAAAAAAGAAAAGATATGCTTTCCAATTTTATAGTAGCACTAATGGCTGCAGTTGAAATAATAATAATAATGATTGCAGCATCAATAATCATCATGTGCCAATTGTTTGTATACTTTGTGATAAAAAGATTGACTCAAAAAGGAATGAGAGCCTGAGGCCTGGTTGGTCAGGGTGGCGAAGCCACTTGACCACTACATATACCCATCAACAAGAGGCCCCCCCCCCCCCCAACCAAGAATAAAAAAAAAAAGAGGAAAACGACCCATCCAAAATACAAGCCATGTCCCATTGCATGATTCAAGCAACAAGATCAAGCCTGCTAGCATGTGCAGTTCAAGCTAATAGTGTGATCCAGATTTTCATTCATTTGAATGGGATGCTTATTAATGTAACTATCTAATTCTAATTCTTAAAATTGAATAGGAATAATCTTCTGATTTTGAAACTGTTTTCGAGACAAGCACAATAACAAAAAAAAAATAGGTCCTCTACAAATTAACAAAAAGTGAAAGATCACTCTTAGGACAATGACTACTACAGCTATAGCACCAACATTAGTACTGAAGCCAAAGAAAACACAAAACATATGGAATTAAATTCTGAATGGATGTGTTCGCTACATTTTCCCTTAAAAAAAGAAACACGACAAATAGCAACAAAACCACACTAACACTAAAATTCACTAGAAGTTCCCATATTTTCTGCATGAAGACTGCCTGAAAGAAAGCTTCACAGAGACTGACAAAATCAATGGCATCACTATGCTTACTTGTCACTTCCTCCAGTGCAAATGAGATGTTTAGTTGGAAGCACCTCGAGCACCTGCAGTTTGTGAGCATCACTGGCAACAGAAGCGACTGCCTTCATGGTTCTCAAATCAATCACATTCAAAGAAGACCCAGCTCCAGCATTAACATAAAGCTTCATTGCATTTCATGCCGATAGATGCTCCAGACACACGGGCAGTGCCAACACAGGCTGTCGAACCAGATGCAGTTGCAACACTCGAGTCCCAAACTCTCAACTGTTGGAAAACTAATTAGTCAGCCAAATTTTGAGTCTCTTCATCAAGAAAATTCACAAATACAAAGCTACCACATGCTTAAGATTACTGTTTGTTTTGTAGTACATATTTTCCTATAATTGAGGCTTTTGATTAGGTAGATGGCCACATTGATGTTAATAGACTCCTTGACGTAGTTGTACATTTTTTTTCCAGAATGAGTAAAAAATGTTAGATACTAGGTGCAAAGGTATAAGTTCAGGGCAAGATCAAGGCGTTGATAAACCCAAAATCTACATTTTTTAAATAAAAAAATTTGAAAATAGTCATCTAGTAATTCTTAGTTGAATCCCAAAACCTCAAATAAAAAAACTTATCCGAAAATATAAATTTTACCCAAGGGATCTAATATACAGTATGCTCCTGGGGAGCATTCTATACATACTCATTAATCCTTTTAGCAGCCTTCTTGAGTTCTTTTATTTTATTTTATTTTTTTTAATGCGTTAGCCTTAGCAGCGTTCTTGAGTTCCGTTTTGCATTCTCCAAAATTAGCCATTGCATTCAGATCTGCTAAAAAAAAGAAAAAGTAAGTATGTGAATGTGAGCTCATAAGTCATCCAAAGTTTGGCCATTACTTACATACCCAGTAACTGAGAGCAATCTCACCCAAGGCTCATGCCCATGAAGAGTGGCTGTTAAAGCATTTCGGCCATGCCTGCACTTAGAGGAAAGAACGGTAACAGGGCCATCAATTTATCTGAAAGAATGGTAACAGAGCCATCATGCCCCCTTAAAGAACGCATTGAACGATCCTGCAACCCACAACTCATGCAAACTATCTGAAAGTGTCCACAATTATACTGTATCATTATTTAGCAATGTTTTAAAAAATCGCCAGGTCGGATCAGAATCACCTAATCTGACCCGAGAATTAGTGGGGCTGTCCTGGTTCCCAAAATGAATAGGGAACCAGAGGTTCCTATTAGGAACTGGCTGGTCCGGTTTTGCCAAGGAACCGATGGATCGAGCCCCACATTTTATTTTTTATTATTTTTTCAATTTTTTGTTTTGTTCTCAAATTTTTACTTTTTATTGGGCGATTTTCTCCTCTGGATCTCCGATCCGGACTGGTTTCCCCGATGGCCGGTTCACCTCGCTGAGCGAAGTTTTTAAACATTGTCATTGGTGATTATTTATAGAAGAATTGAACATAGCAACAGGGTTCAAGAGAGTAAAACTTAAACTAATTATATTGTCCATCATTTAGTGAATAGCTTATGGATACCAAGACTTGGTATTTTAAAATGGAGTATCCATATCTTGGGACTCACAAGTGGCTTGTTGAATTTATACCCATTTCCCCTCCTAGCAACCATATATTGCATCACTTTAGCCTTCCAAATTTTTTAATTTCAAAAGAAAGTGGCCCTGACTTTATGAGGATTCTGCGTAGTCGATGCATACTCTCAAGGTAGAATTTTGTCTAAACAATCTAAAGTTTCAATTACTTAGCAGATTTAACGCTGAATCAATGTACATGATATCTACAACATTTTGGAGCCACACTTCTTTTTTTTTTGTGTTATTTCTAGATCCCCACAATATCTTAGTTTATGGCACTTCATAAACTTTTTCTTCTTATGTAGCCACACATTCCGACATTTAATTTCGCTAAACAATATGTCCAACCCAAAGGTTACCAAATTTGAACCTGTAATCATGCATGGTATCAAGAATATCAAAAACAACAAAGACGGATTCAACCACTTCTCAGCATTTTATGGTATTGCATAAGTTCCTGACAGATATTTGAGTTTGTAATTTTGGTTCAACCCAACACAACTACACATAAAAGATCCTACTCAATGTTACCAAGAGAAACTTGTCCTCTTGCCAAGAAATAGGCATTTCAAAGTATCTCATATACCACATTACGGGTGATTCAGGGACGAAACTATAGTGCATGTTGTAACCCCATCTTTCTTTCTTCTTCTTTAACCGTTTTGCTTCTTTTATTTATTTTTAATCTGTTAACTTATCTTAAAAATCATATTTTAATGCTCTGGATCATGTTGGCCTTGCTACAGATCTGAGAGTAGATCTGCTCGTTTTCGGGCAAAAATGGCTTCAGATCTGAATTCGATATATCCTACTTTCTCTACCACTTTATTTACATCTTTTTAATTAGTTTAAGGTGCTAAAATTCGAAAGATCTTCATCGGAAGATCTGTCAGATTTTCATCGTAAACAGTTTGGCGCCCACCGTGGGGCTATTTCAAGCTTGATCCAAGCTTCAAAATACGATTTTTATTTATTGTTTTTCACTGTTTTCAGTTACAAAAGGTCCCAAAAGTCGACTGTGACCAGAATCCAGGGTTTCGGTGCTCTAAAACCCTGGTCTCAAAAACCTCTGGAACTTTGTGGATCTATTCTAGAGACTCTTTTGTGACTCTGCAAAAAAATTCAGATCAAAATAATTTTTTTTAAAAAATAAAAAAAAATATTTTTTTAGTTCAATCTAAGCTTCTTCCAAGTTTAAAGTAGTCTTATTTCATCAAGATTAACAAGATAAAAATATAAAAAACATAAAAAAAAAATTAATTTTTTGGGCGACACTAGCCGTGTCGCTCACCCTGCAAGGTTGGGTGACACCAGCCGTGTCGTTCACCCTGCAAGGGCGACACCACTCGTATAACATGTATAACGTCTCTTTGAAGTTTAATTATTATAAACCATACTCATGGCACGCTATAAAACTTTTAAATAAACTCTAAAGAGGTCTCAATTATGAGGAATCCAAATATGTGCCTTAACATACCACATCTTTTAATTACTGTAGAATAGAACTTGAGCAATTCATGATAAAAATATGAAATCTCTCAACTCATAAATAGTTTATCTCTGAATCCTTTTTTGTATTGAAATAGACTAAAAAATATAAAATAGTGTTTAGTTTCATTCTTAAATCACACCATTTAGTGGATTTATGATTTAGTGACATTCTCGTTACAATACAATTTTCTCAATAGAAAATCAGGTTGCGCACCTCTCAATAAAATATTTGTTTCTCTCATTTCACAAAGGATTTCTTCCTGAAATATTTTCTGTTGAAAATTAGACTCAAAACCAAAGCATATAAATATGGTGTGAATCCCAAATAATACTTTTATTTTGAGAAATAAAGAAGTGACATTCACATCACAAAGTAAATTATACTTCAGAATTTTAGGATAAACAATATATAGTAAAATTGTCTTCTCTGTCTACCCAGTTTCTATTTCAAACCAATTTTGTTTGAAAGTAAATACAAAATGGTAACACATATGTTTCTATAAGCCTCATGTCACTATGTTAAGTAGGTTTGATAAATATAGATATTCATGCCTTAATGAAGAACACACCAAACTGCTGAACATTCAAAATGACCTCTCTTTAATAAAAAATTATATTCCTCTTTTTCTGTAGATATTTATCTCTCAAATAAATTTTATTAGAAACTATACTCAAAATGGAAGTTTAAAAACTTAGAGCAGGCCTTAAAATTTTTTGTTAAAAATGAAAATAAAATCATGACTTCCAAGTCATTGAGATAACTTTCGTTGTAAAAAATAGCACTTGCGCATCTTTAAAAATTGACCATATCTTTCAAACCACAAGGTATTTCTTCATAAAACTATTGTGTTTTGAAATTAGACTCAATTTGATGAGTTTCAATCAAATTTAAACGAAAATAAAATCATATATTTGGAGGAAAGATTCACAGAACTCAATGGACAGTTATTAGAATTTGCAGGGTCAGAACTGAGACCCTTCAATGATGAGTGCATAACTTTCAATTCCCTAAGGACAACCCACTGAAATTTTGCAGATAGATCCCACTCTAAAAACCACATAATATCACTGAAGTATATAATGGAAAAATACCTCATTATCTTCTTCATATCACTGCTCCAAAATAGCATAAAATGTCGATTATGCAAAGTGCCTTTTTGGTGTTCAAATGTTCCTATAATTCTTCCGGAAGTGTATCACTTGACCACAAAAAATGCAAGCAGCCATATTTCATTCTCAAGCAAGATCTAGGCTTAAATAAAGAGAAAAGACCACTAGTAGCAATACGTATAAATAACTCTAATACTAATGAAAGAAGAACTCATGTGATGTAGCAGGAGTATATAGTATTTTTTTTTTTTTTTTTTTCATTCTTTTTATTTCTTCACGGTCTAAATCACTTACAAGTAGTCTTTTTACAATATAATAATTTCAAATAAAATAAAAGAAAATAGTATACGAGGATCTCAAGAACTTGAAGCTATTCAAAACCTTTTTTTCAATAACAAAAAAATACACAACATATGCTTGGGAATAAAAGACATAATAAATCAATATAGAAAAAATAAAAGAGGGTGTGCCTTTGATAAGGCCAGGCCTTTTATACACAATAAGAGTATATAAGGAGCTCTGGAGGCCGCAGATGGTCTAGAAGCCCTTCCTCTAGTAGTCTAACATGTGAAACACATGGGGAACTCTCTAGAAGTGTAGAGAATTGTAGAGAAGAGTCATAAATGTGGGATTGCTAACAAGTGGCACGTTGATCGGTCTCTAGATTTCTCTTTCTTATGGCAAAACCCAATCAATGCATATAGATCTCGATATAGAACTACCTACCTAAAGCCTCAATGCTTAAGCCTAATTCAAGTCCCTTGGCTTGATCCTTATGAGAGATAAAAATCAATACATGAGGAAGAAAATTACTAGCTAGGGATGATCCCTTCGTTGCCCACAAAATCACATAACCAAAACCTAGATTGATTTAGAACCCATGAGAGAGATTCAAGCTTAACCTAGCCTAGCTTGGGCATACTCCCCTTAGGATAGTTTGTGAGAGAAAGAGAGATGTAGGCCATGGTGGGGTGAGAGAGAGAGAGTAACATATGTAGGACGTGCCCTTTAGAGAGGCTAGAGAGAATATTCTATTTAAGAGGGAAAAGAGAGTAAGTAAGAGGTGTTGTGACAAGAGAGGATAATGGTAATTTTTATATATTTTTCATGCATTAGGGTATACCATAAAATCGTAAGAGCAAATCTTAACCGTCGATCTAAAGAGACTTGTGGGGTGAGAGATGTTAGTCATCTATTTCCTATGTCCGCCATCAAGATGTTAAGAAATGTTCTAGATTCTTATCCTCCCATTCCTAAAGCTATTCCCATCAAATAAGTTAAATAAGAAAAATATTTCTTATGGAGTGCAAATTCTTGCCAAACCAAAGGTGAAAGCGCCTTGTGAGCAGGCTAGGACGATTTTAATGGAGAAGTGGAATGTTCAGCCCGTTAAGTGACCTGTAACTGTGTGCGGAGATATCCATGGCCAGTTTCACGATCTCATCAAGCTCTTTCGAATTGGTGGAAGGCCCCAAATGCAAATTACTTTTTTATTGGTAGCCTTAAACGTTCGCTATAGAGATAAAATTACGATCTCTAGTGGAAATCACGAGAGGTCTATCACGAAAGCCGAATCCCAGCCGTCTATTCTCTACAAGCCCCAGGAAAAAGCACGAGAAGATCTGCCTTCCTCTTGGGGTGAATAGACCTCTCGTGCTAAAGCACGAGAAGATCTGCCTTCCTCTTGGGGTGAACAGACCTCTCGTACTAACTGGTTTAGCACATCACTGCTTCCTTCTCTGTCCCATCCTACTTTCTGTACCCGTACTTCTCTCTATTACAAAAAGAAAAGAAAAAAAAAAGAAGGTAAAACCAAAGAGCTTCTAACCCAACTTTTCTCTCTCCATGCTTATTCATCTCTACCTTCATTAGAATGGATATATATTAGTATGGATACATACCAGTTAGTATTGATATGTATATGTATGCTATATGGATATATATCTCTTGCATTTTGTTTGCTCAGCTGCTCAAGCTTTTTTTTTCCTTTCTAAGGCATGTCTTCAGTTGTTTCATTCTTTTTGTGCCTACCTCTATTAGGAAGGTGGTTCATTGTATACATTTTTTTTTTTTTTTTTACTAGTACATAACTTTGTAACCCTATAAATTGCTATAAATGGGGGCTCTTGTTCACATCTTCGATAAGCATTGAAATATATCTTTCATGGGGGCTTAAGGCCCAAATATACATAAATACAATTTCTAACATGGTATTAGCTCCTTAGACCCAAATCTGAGGTCGAGAAATTTCAAGCTCGGATTCATGAATCCCCTGTACTTTCTCTCGTAGCAACCTCTTTGCCCTAGCCACGGATCATCTATTTTTCAGCCATTTTTTACCCTCCTTGACCTCACCTACCACTCTCTCTAAAATTCTTTTGGGATGAAATTCCCTCTCCAACTGTTCCAAACCAGTAATCTGAACTTGCAAGCACCATCTTTTCTATTTTGTCTCACATCCTCTGAAATGCAATTCTTGTAAGCCTTGTAAGTGAGACCTCAACTTGCCCTCTATTATCCTCTCTTGCTACTTTGCATTGCTGTTTGTAAAACGGTTTGCATCACAGAAGTTTGCATTGCAGTTTGTATCAAACTTTGCATCATAAAGATGGGTGGCTTTATGGTGTGATTGTTGTTACACAAGTTGTAAGTGTTGGTGAGGTGGCGTTTCTGTCGTCGTTATTGCTCGCACAGAGAAAGTCATATCAGACTCTTGTAATAGGATATGATGAATGATCTACGTATGAAGTTTCGATCAATACTATCTCGAAACACGCTCTACATCTGAATGTTTCGACCAAGAAGCACCTCATAGGGATCTGATTCTCCTGCTGATTGGTGGCTTTGTGCATACCTTTGTGAGCTCACCATCTGCATAGCTCAGCTGTTAGCCATCCACATCTGCATACCTCTGTGACCCATATAGCCGGATCTAAACCTGCCTCCAAATTGACCTTTGAATATGGCTTATACAAAACAGTCACCGAGTGTCCTCATCCGCAGGATCTAAACCTGCCTCCAAATTGACCTCTGAAAATGGCTTATACAAAACAGTCACCGAGTGTCGTACCTCATCTGCAAAACAGCTGCGTGTTTCGACTCTTTACAAAACAACCACAAATGACTCTCTCATCTGAGCCTCTTTGTCGAGTTGGGTTCCGACTCATCTGCCGAGTCATGTTTCCACACATCTGTTCTTTGTATGATCAAGTTTCAACTCATCTACTGAGTCATGTTTCGACTCATCTGTGCTCTATATGATCAAGTTTGTTATCATGTTACTCGATCATGTCTGTTCTGGTCTACGAATGCTGAATTTGTCTTGGATCCACACCGAGTTTTTTGGCTCTTCCAAGAGCCATTCTGTTTTCTCAACTTCTTTTATATCTCTGGTGAAGATTTGAAATTTTTGTCCGATTGCTCGAACCTGCTTTGGTGTGTCCATTTGTTCACATGGCAAGGTGTGGCCGTTTATTCTTGAGGCTTGCCACCTGAGACTGGCCGCTTTCTGTGGTCACGCTATGCACCTGAATATCACTACTCAATGCAACTTAGTATTGTTCAGACCAATGGTTTAAAAAACGGATCGGTGACCCAGATCGGGCACCTCAAAAATCGATCCGGATTGGTAAATCGGCGATCCGGATCGAGAATCGGCTGAATCGGTCGGATTAAAGCTTCAAAAAAATCCGAAAAAATTATTAAAATTCATTATAAATGTTGTTTTTTAGGAATCCAATAAAAAATGAGGGCACCACATTATTAACTTTCATTTTTTTTTATCAATTTGTGAATATTGAGATGTTCTTTCCCTGTATAAATTTATTTTAACTATTAAATTTGCATCACATAAAAGAAAAATCATAGAATTGTCATGGATAAAATATATAATTATATATGGACTATTATAAAGAGTAGACTAATCAATGAAAGAATGGCCATTAAAATCTCGTTTTGGCGAAAAACCCTAACCCGCTAAAAAAACCCAAACTATTACAGCCTAACTAACTATAATCCAAAATTATTACAACCTCACTAATTATAATATTATATACTTAAATTATAATTATTAGTTTATATTTTATAATTATTTTATTGGACAAATAATAACAAATTAAAAATATTTTATAATATTATCTAATTTAAAATGTATTATTGACAACTGTAAGAAAAATAGTACATTACATGATTTATAATGTAAAAATTCATAAATAAAATAAAAGATTCGGTTATCAATGTAAAAATTAATAAAATGCGTACAAATTTTGGAAATAACACTTCAATTTTTTAAAAATTTATTTTTTTAGGTTTCTATAATTTAGTAAAAGAGATTGTTAGTAGAAAGATGGAGATTTCGAATAGAATAAACTTTTTATTTTTATATTTTTTATACCTTTCATATTTACAAAAATAATTATACCACTATATACAACAAAAATTAACGGTTATATAAAAAATTAATTTTTTATTTTTCATTTTTTTTTGTCTTTTATATTATTTATAAAAATATTTATATTTATACCAACCACTATATACACAACAAAAATATTTATATTTATACTAACCACTATATATACAACAAAAATACAACAAATGCCCAAGGGGATTCGAAAACAACAAAAATATTTATACCAACCACTATATACAAAATAAAAATGCAACACATGCCCAAAGGGATTGAAATGCAACACATGCCCAAGGGGGTGCCCAAGGGGATTGAAATGCAACACATGCCCAAGGGGGTGCCCAAGGGGATTGAAATGCAACACATGCCCAAGGGGGTGCCCAAGGGGATTTGACCTTGGAACCTCCAGTAAAAAATTCAAAGTCATAACCATCAAGCCATCTAACTACATGTGACTATAAATTGCTGATTAATAAACTATATTTACATTTCGTTTTCATTTAATGATGTTTGGGAATTATCCCACATCGAAAGATGGGTATTCAAATTTGTTATATAAATACTTATGCAATATGAATTATAAAATGTGTATAAAAATATTAGGGCAACCTTGCACGTGCGCTCGGACACACGTGTGCGCGTGTGAGTGTGCGTGGGGCACGCTTGCACGTGCGCTTGGACACGCTTGTGCGTGTGTGAGTGTACGTGGGGCACGCTCACACTTGCGCTCGGACACATGTGTGTACGTGTGAGTGTGCGTGGGGCACGCTCGCACGTGAGCTCGGACACATGTGTGCGCGTGTGTGGGGCACTCTCGCACGTGCGCTCAGACATATGTGTGGGCGTGTGAGTGTGCGTGGGGCACGCTCGCACATGCGTGTCATGTGTTACGTGTGTGAACCGGGCTAAACCGGATGGGAACCGGCGGTTCCACTCTAGAACTGGGCTGAATCGAATGGAAACCGGCGGTTCCACTCTAGAACCGAACTGAACCGGATGGGAACCGGCGGTTCCATTCTAGAACAGGGCGGTTTCCGGTTTGAATCGGCACGGGGACGCGTGTTTCAGAGTCGAACAGGGCAAACTATGTTGTGTCAAAGCATCTTGAGTTTGAGGGGGAGGTATCAGCTTATGGATAAGTATTCATTGTAACTTAGTATTGTTTATGGATAAGTATTCATTATGGATAAGTATACATTACAACTAACTCCGACTGCTTTGTGTCAAAGTATCTTGAGTTTGAGGGTGAGGGGGGTATTAGCATATGGATAATATCTTGAGTTTGAGGGTGAGGGGGGTATTAGCATATGGATAAGTATTCATGTTAGAATTGATATATCTTATATATATGTCAAAGCATCTTAAGTTTGAGGGGGATGTTAGCATATGGATAAGTATTCATGTTATTATTGATATATCTTATATATATGTCAGAGCATCTTGAGTTTGAATTAGTATTGATATATCTTATATATATGTCAAAGCATTTTGAGTTTGAAGGGGTGTCAGCTTATGGATAAGTATTCATTGCAACTTAGTATTGTTCAAACTCCAGCTGCTTTGTGTCAAAGCATCTTGAGTTTGAGGGGGGTGTTAGCATATGGATAAGTATACGTGTTAGTATATATATATATATATATATATATATATATATATATATATATATAAGATTAGTTAGAATATGTTGGTATTTATATTTTATCTTTAATTGTTTCTAGTTCTAAATTTATACGGGTCTTGTATATTCTTTATGATCAATCAATATACATAGAGTTCTTTGTAATATTTTGAATTCTATCACGGTGGACAATCATGAACACTTATACTATGTTTTTGTGGGAGCATAGTTTACATCTACTCCCTTCAACAAATATACTATGTGTTTGTGAGAGCACATTTTACATCTACTCCCTTAGTTAGAAAACCTACTTGGAAGGATTTTTTTTATTTGAAATTTTGGTAACCACCTAGGAATCATTACATGATTATTCTCAAAAGACAATTTGAAATTTGTGTTTTCGAACACTTATATCTCATAATATGGGGTCTTTATCGAGGCATTATTTTTTTAAGTGCATAGAAGATGCAATTAAGATTTATTTTTATTTTTTTTATTAAAATTAATTTAGCACCAAAGAGGTTACATCCCAAAAATTTAGGGTCCCAAAATTAATCTTAGATGAAATTTTACCCTAGGGAGTAAATAAAGTATACTCTCGTAAAGTATAATATTTTAGAGCTACAATTATTTTTTGTTTGTGTTTTTTCTTTCTTTTCGAGGTTAGCTATGGATACATGGTTAGGATTGGCAATATTTTTTAAATATAATTTTACTATAATTGTTTTTAGATGGACCACCTATTTGCATCCATTTTTAAGATGGATACTTTATACCTCTGGACAGCATGTTGTACAAATGCGGCCCAGCCCGCATGAAACAATTGTTCTTCACGGTTTACATTATATTGCTGGCAAAATCATTTTGCAATTTTCCATTCAAAATCAACATGTGCTAGCACATGTTGATTTTGAATGGAAAATTGCAAAATGATTTATTTTGGTCAGTTGTAATTGTGTCTAATTCATCCCCTTTTTATCAAATGCATTTATTTTGGTTGTCCATTTTATTCAACTATTTTTCCCCAATCTTGTCGAATTAGACCTGGCGGAACAGACAAATCAGCCAGACTGGGATTTTATTCTAAGAATATTCAAAGGGAAAATTAAAAAAAAAAAAAAAAAAAAAGGAATTTTATTCTAAGAATATTCAAAAGGGAAATTTATATATATATAAAAAAAAACACCCAAGAGATAAATGATTTAACATCATCTTTATATTTAATTTTAAAAGTCCATCAAAGTGCATTGAATCGCTAATCATGAGTTAGAATAGTTGATAATAGGTGTGTTTTGATAAATGGATGAAATGTTAAATAGTTAATATTCTATTATTAGTTTTTTGATAGAATTCCTTATTCAATATAGATAAATAAAACATTACATATATAAAAAAAATAAAATTGAAAAGCGGGGGTTTTAGTGGCGGTTGAGGATTGGGCCGGTACTGATATCTTCTCATAATGGGTATAGATAAATAAAACGTTAGATATAAATATTTTTTTTTTGAAAATGTGGGGGTTTTAGTGGGGGTTGAGGAATGGGCCGGTACTGATATCTTCTCATAATTCAATATTGGAAATAGGAGGGCCCTATTGGAAATAGGAGGGCGAAACGAGGCAAAATAAAGAGGTAGAAAAACAAATGATGTTCCATTCTCTCTTATTCTAGGGGTAATGTATCACTATTTGCCCCTTACTGATTTTGTATGTTAAGACGAAAATAAGTCATGCAGTAACTCTTTAGGTTCCGTGAAAGTAATTGCCACAATAATCACGGGTGTGCCCACAAACACCCGAGCGCACCAATTCCACAACAGGACACATTACAAGTGTGTCTTCATGCTACACGTGCTCCATATATACTTTTTTTATCTTTAATTCTTAACACACAAGCGAAGATGATGTTCACATATTTAAATGAGTCTTCACTCTTCCATATCTTCAATGTGAGATAAATAATATATCACTTTTTTTTCTACATATAAGACAAATATAATTTCCAAGGTCTTACGCTGATCAAAAGAGTGCGAAACAAAAAAAGTTATTATTTTGAAATAACACAACGTATTTTCTAAAGCTAAAATATAACAGTGCCCATATGGATTAGTGAATTTAAAGCACTGATGCAAACATTGACTGGTACTATTGTGTATACTTCTCATAAAGGATAACTCTCCCAAAGTTCGGCGAGCCACAAATGGCATCGTTCATGCAATTCACTCGATGTGAACTCGACCATGCAAATTATATTGAAATGGGCCAATTTCAAAACCAAAAACTTAGTGTTCAATTCTTCTTTGATTACTAATTTGCCTACTTCAATTCTTCCAACATTTTCTCTTTTAAATATTCGCTTGGTACCTCAAAATGTCAACCTTTGTTTAGATACATTTTAGTTCGAAACCATATTATTCTTCTAGCCCAAAGACAATTTGCTTGAGTGTTTCAAAAATGGTTAAGCTCCCCTGAAACTATCCGAGCCAGCTCGGAACCACCCAAGCCGGCTTGCAATCACTTCAATCGGCTTAGAACTAATAGACCACCATGTTTTCATTTTCTATTAAAATCCTTGTAGAACCGGATAGCCAGCTCGAAACTGGTAGATAACCAATTTGGCCTACTGGTCTGATTGTGTTTTGAACCCAATGAAAAACTACGAATCAGCCATGGGGCTCGGCCTCATACCCAGCTGAGTAACTTGGACTTGGTCTAAGTTACTTGGCCCGGGTCCGATAGAGTCCGGCCAAGACAAAAAGTATTAAAAAAATACAAAGAAATTCCCAAAAAAAAGAAATCATCTCAATAATGTTAAAAAAGTAGTGAAACAATGGATTTTGAAAATTTTAAATGGTGATGGTGATATTTTAGAAATAATCCAAAAAAATGAGAAATTGTAAAAATAAGTACTCATGGCCAAAAAAAATTCCTATCTTTGTCAAAATGATAGAAAATATATAAAAAAATACATTACACATAAATGTCTTATTTTTATATTTTTTAATTTTTTTTTAAGATCCCCGCATCAAACCACCCAACTATGGATACTCAGACTCACCCACTCACTGTTAAAAACAATAATAGTACGTCACAGAATGAGTTGGCCAACTCACACTATTATTGTGCAGTCTCCCTACAAAATATATCTCAAAGATGTATTTTCAATCCAAAATTTTAGAGTTCAATAATCTAAATTTAGAATTTTTCTTTTTCAAAAAATATAAATATTATTTTTAAATTCTTTTCTTCACCGTCTATTTTAACTTTTAGTGGATGTAATATTTTGTGGCATCCATCCTAATGATAGATGATAGATAGATAAGGGACCACACAACAATAAGTGAATCGGCTTACTCACCAAAACCATGTCCTTTAGTCATGGAAAATTGTTTCATGCGGGATGGACCGCATTCCTATATATGCGGTCCAAAAAGTGTAAAGCATCCATCTTAAAGATATTTGCAAGGGCTAAAAAAATAGTTAAAAGTGGATAAAATTAGTCAGTGGATTAGGATACATATTTTGAATCTTTAAATCTATTGAGATATGAAAACCAAAAATAGAAGATACAAAAATATTTTCCCTTTCCATTATCTCACCCTCCCTCGTCTCTCTCTTTCTATGACGCACTCCATTCTTTCCTTCCTTAAATATCTCCCCCCATATTCTCTCACCCTCTCCTTCCATAATGTCATTCTTCTCTCCTATTTCCTGTCTCTCAACGTTGTCTTCTCTTACATCCTATAATTCTCTTCTCCCTCTCATGGTTGTTTATGCAAACTAGCAAGAAACAAATACCGAATCATCTATTCCCATGGCTTTCGAATTCTAATATGTAATTACTTTTAGCGGATAATTTCCTATGCCGTCATGTGATTATTGGCATGTCCATGTTTTTTTCGATGATATGCAACACTTATACAAGTCAAGTTCATATCTTTTTTGATGATAAGCATACTCATTCAAGGCATGTTCATATCCACCAAGAGGTTAGCATTTTCCTCTCAACCCTAAACTTTCATTATTCATGGTGTATTTATTGGTATTAGAATGAATTTATTTTTTTCTTTTTGATTATTTTGTAGTGTTGAAGTCGTTGATTTTAGTTGTGTAGACCATTTTTTGGTTGTTAATTACATAATTAAATAAAATATGAAGTTATTGGTTAACAACTGTACTTATAGTTTCAATGGTAGCATATGTTACCATTTCATTTTAATTTTTGTTGAATTTAAAATTAAAATTTTGCCTTGCACTCAATTTACTATCTAGAATAATTTTGACGTTCAATTCTTTGTAATTTTTCCATTTTTTAGATTTTATTGCACAGATTTTTTTCCTGAGGTCCAAATGAGTTTTTTGCTATTTTCACTTACACATATTATATGATATTCTTCTTTCCATATTTCAGTTAAAATCTTTTTCGATTTAGTGAGCAGTTGAATGTATAACAAAAGTGTAATTTTCTATCTTATATAAATTTCTTTCATATATTTGAAATTGTTAATGTTCTTTGTTTTTTTATTTTTAAAGAACTTTTTTATATTTTATTGTAGGTTATTTAATTTTTCTTAATTATATTTTTGTTGGATAATTAGATTTTAGATGAAAAAATAAGTTATCTTTTTTTGTATTCTTTTTCTAATGTCATTTGGGGCACTAACATAGATACTTACATTACATATGTTTTATAGGTTTTTATTCTTTATAGGATATTTTATATATTCCCTAAAATTATTTATATTATGAGGAAAATTTATTCATTTGGATATGTTTATGGTTTCCTTATTATTTTGTGTGTTTCCATTATTAAATTGATAAATCATGATAATTGTTTAACAATATATGTATTTCTTATTATTTTGTGTGTTTCCATTATTAAATTGATAAATCATGATAATTGTTTAACAATATATGTATTTCTTTGTATTGACATTACGTGTAAGACTCCAGGTAGAATTGTATATTAATGTCTTTTGACTTTTTATATTTTTAAAAGACTTTAAATGTTTGAATGAAATTAATATTGTCATTTCATTCATTTTGATTCTCGAACTTGGTTTATGAGAATTTTTTTAGATTTTAATAAATTATTATATTATTAAAATATTAAGTTTACTTTTTTACAAAAATATGAAGTATGAACCGTACAAATATTATATGACTATAAAAAAAAAAAAATTAATTATTGAAATATATTTATTTTAAGAAAAAATTAGATTTATTCCTAAACATTTTATTTTAGATTAATTTTGGATTTCTTTCTCAATACTCTCTCTCTCTCCCCTCGAGATGTTTCTCCCAATTTCCACGAGATCTTAATATGCTAGCTCTCTAATTATATTATGTTTCTCTCTATTTTCATGCACTCTTACTATTTTTTAATGTTATTAAAGGGAAAACTTTACATATGACCCCACCCACATATAAAATATACATGGCCTTCTCAGCCGTCCTATTTAAGAGAGTAAGCTCTTGAGTGTTAGATCTTGATCCGATGGTTCAAAGTGTTTTATTTTAAAGTTTTATTGTATAAATAATTTGTAGCAAAAGTTGGGGCATGAATACATCTACTAAGGGCGCACAAGATAAAAATAATAAAAAATACTTTTCATGATAAAATTACCATAATTCCGCTAAAATTTGTATGGGCATTTCAGTCATTGAATTTTCAAGTTATCAGAATTTCGATGTACTTTTTCTCACTATCTTAACTGCTTCCCTACATATTCTTTTTCCCGGTTTGCATTCCTACCCTATTTTAGTAGCATTAAATGTAAGTATTTTTTACATTTTGGATATTTCTCTTAATTATGTTATCGTTCCCAATCTCTCTCTTGATCGAGAGAGAGAGAGAGAGAATTAATAATTACCCATAAATATATTTTATAAATAGAATTCTTATTGTATTTTGAAGTTTATATGGCATATTTTTGTATTTTTTATTTTTATAATTTTCTAGAATAATATATATTTGGAAGTACATAATATATTCGCTAATATATTTAAAAAGAATTTTGGAGTTGGTTACAACATATACAGTTAAAAATGTAAATTAAAAAAGAAAATAATCTACCAAAAATACTAATTATATAGATTAATCATATACTATTGCCCTAAAAAAGAAAAGGGAAAAGTTAGTATGGTAAATGCAAAAAACGAAAAGAGAATTCCTTCACTATTTCTCTTTTGCTAATTACATATATTTTCTGTATAATTAAAAATTATTTAATTAGTGGATGATGTAATTGTAAATATAAAAAATATATAATAATAATTAACCGTAAATGAAAATTATATAAGTAATAACACAATTGAAATTATTTTTCAATAAATAACTACTTCAAAATGCAAGTTACATTAGTATAATAAAATAATTAAAAGTGTAGTATTAGTATATTAAAAAAAAAAAAACCTCATTCTCCAATTTTCTTTATTGATTATGTTTTCTTTTTTTGCTCCTTTCATTTTTTGTTTGAATTTTTCATATTTTTCAAAATCCAAAACTAAATTGAAAAAAATAAAAAAGAATGCATTACCACGAAAGAAAAAAAAATACCAACATTATAATTAGCTTTGATTACAATAGATATCTAATTATTATAATTTTCTTATATGTAGGATGGAATGTGTTTTCGTATTTTTATATTCTCAAATTTTTAGAATAATATTTACTTAGTAAATAATATATGTACTGATGATTAAAAGGTAAAAAGTTAATAGTTATGTTGCTAAATCCAAAAAACAATAAGATAATTCCTTCATTATTTTTCTTTTATGCATCTTTATTTTTTTAAATGTTTTTTTTCAAAATAATACTCACTTATAAGTAAATAGTGTATGTACTAATATAAGTTAAACTAATTTAATGAAAGATATAAATGAAAAGAGAAAAAAAAAAAAAAACTTAGTAACAAATAAGGAAGTATTTGCGATTTAGTTCCAGACATAATATCTTAAATTACAATAAGAGAAGGATATTCATATTTCCCTATTCACTATATTATTTCTATCAAATGAGATGTGCAAAGTAGATCCGTCTTCTCTCTCTACAATTACATTAAGATGGAAGCTCTCTTTCTCTCTATTATGGAATGTCCTCTTAAATTATTATTTCAAAATAAATCATTATTTTTATAATGGGTGCAGTTGGCAAACCGTAGCTATAGAGGTAAGGTGTACCTTCAAATTTTATCATGGTATATAATTTCGATGGAAAATATTCTTACGATTATCTCAAAATCTATTTTTATATCTAATTATAAAATTTTAAATTTAAAAAATGGTTAAAATCAAGTAGATCTATAAACATATGAAAATCTTGAAAATGGACGGTGTAAATAATATGTTATAAAATCTTTTTATATGAAAATCTTGAAAATAGACTGTATAAATAATATGTTATAAAATCTTTTTATTTTTCATGGTCATACATCTCGATGGGGAAATGATCAATCAATGGTTTTTTCAACATTAATCCGTAATTCTACAAGATTGCATCCATATATAAACTTTTTTCCTTTTATAATTAACCTCGGAATGAAAGGTTAATTATACGGGGCATTTATAGGTCACATGAAGTGGGTCCCACCCCCATCCTTCGGGTGAGAAGCGTGCATGCGGAAAAGCGACACATCCCAGAGTGACAACAATTCATGGATATGGCCATTCACCAACCATTTTAAGGAATATTTTGAGGAAGAAGCCATATGGTTGGCCTCTCCCTTCCTTATCTATAACACTTTTAGTTTTGACCCCTCACTCTCTTTCGATTAGATTACCTTTGGATCACAAACCTTACCTCCTCAATTTGTCAAATATCTTCCACTCTTCCCAACTTTTTTTTTTCTTTCACCAACCCCCCTCCCCCTCTTTTTCTCTTCTATCTCTCTATGGCACTGTGCACAATTTTGGGTACGACGACGGTCCGCCCCCACCGTTGCCCTAAGTGCCACCCTCGATCTTATGTTCGCCTGGTATACGCATGCTTGCTTCATTTCTCTCAGTAATGTCTTTTCTTTTTAGTTTCGATTTGGTCAGTGAAACCAATCAAAATAACATCCCAAATTTTTTAAAAAATAGCCGGTTGGTTTTTTCATCAAGATCCTTTTTTCCTTCGTGGTTGAACCCTAAACAAATAACTGTAATGCAATTGAAAACCTTGCCGAGTTTTTCATTTTTTTTTTTTGCTTTCATTTATCTTGTTTTTCAATCGAGAAGTATTGATTCAAGGATAGAGGGCCGGGCAGCTCCAAATTCCACATCATTAGATTTGAGCACAAGATTTACCTAGCAATTGAAGTTCTGAATTTAAGCTATTATTTCTCCAAATGTTATGAAATTATTCCCGAATTTCTTGAAAATAACTCCAGATTACACATTTCAGGTACAGCATTTGATAGAGAAATGCTTGCTTTTTCGAATGAACCGCGATGATTGTGTGAAGGCACTAGCAAAGCATGCTAGAATCCAACCATCCATTACCGTTACAGGTTATTCTTTGCTTTTCCCCTATAATATCTACACATTATTTCATGTAACCGTGCACATGACCTTTTTTGTATGCACATATCTTGACCATTCATCATGCATGATCAACGATGGTGAGTTTGAGTTCAGTAGAAACTAGGCTTGCTTCAACAATTGGTGAGTGACAGACTACTAAGTTGAGGTTCAGGAAAAAGAAAAGAAAAGGAATATTGTGTGCAACTGTGCATCACATTTTTTCTTCTATTATTTAGGTTTGGGAAAGAAAAGCAAAATAAACAATTTTCAAGCAATAATCTTATTGTTCATAATATATGAATTATCGGGAACGAAATGGTTTTCAACCATTGTTGAAATTGTTTTGAAATGGTTAAAAACAAATTCGTTTCGAACTTCTGTCTGCCAGACTCACTCAAACAAAAATATGAAAGAGAAGCATGCAATGTAGTAGGAGTGGATGACAAATGGAAATGATATGGCATTTGCAGTTTGGAAAGAGCTGTCCAAAGAGAATCCTAGCTTTTTCAAAGCATATTTAGACAACATTTCGCAGAAAATGGAAAAGCAAGTGGAGTCCGGCTGCTCTTTAATGGTATCTCTCTCTCTCTCTCTTTCTCTCTCTCTCATATAGTGTTAATTTTTTTTAAACAATCACAAAACCATATCTTCCAACTAACTTGGACTATGCATATTAGAATGAATGATAATATAGGTGGAATGAAAGCCGTCTGATCTTCATCATGTGGTTCAGAATGTATATCATTTTATGAATTTTAATATTTTTTTTAGAAATCAGATCATAATGAAATTTTAGACTTGTGTACCAAAAAAATAGGGCGCATAATTAAAATATATATAAAAAATATTTCTTAAAATATAAAATGAGCAAAATACCTCTGAAAGATGAAGAAGGTAGTTTGGTCATTTTAAATTATAGAAAATAAATTTTTTATATTTTTATATGGTGTACAATAATGTTAGGTATATATACTCAAAGATTCATCTTAATCAGGTTTATAAAAAATAAAATAAAATTCATATAGTAATATATATTTTGAACCATATGCTGAAGATCTGACAGCTGAGATTCCACTTATATTACTATTCATTATAGTTGTCCAACTATATATATATATATATATATATATATATATATATATATATATAATCGACTTTTTGGTTTTTGTCCATAGAGGCCCATATTTCCTTTGGTTCTTATTGTCCTATTTTTTTAATGATTTCGTTTGGCTCTTATAGTTCCTTGTCATTGCTAAGGCTCTTGTTTCTCTCTTTTATTACAATAACAAAAACACTTTGCTCTTGCCAAGCAGATCAATTATTGATCTGGTTGAAATAAGTCTCCTGGCCCAGATGGATACCCAATGGTTTTTTTTCAATCTTTTTGAGATATTTTGAAATATGATATTGTTCAATTATTGGAAGAATTTTATTGGAGAGATAAAATTAATATTGCTATGAAATTTACCTTTATTGCTTTAATTCCAAAAAAAAAATATCATTGCGGAGATCAAAGATATTTAGCCTATTAGCCTTATTGGTAGTCTATAAAAAATCACAGCAAAGATTTTAGCTAATAGATCGCGCTAAGTGATTCACATAGTTATTAAAGGACCATAATCATCATTTTTGAAGGATAGGCAAATTATGGATAGTATTTTGGTTGTACAAGAATGTATCTACTCAATAATCAAGGATGACAAACCAGGCTTTATTTGTAAGCTAGACTTTAAGAATGCATATGATAAGGTTGATTAAGGATGAAAAACCGGGCTTTTGGTTGTAAGCTAGACTTCAAGGATGACAATAATACATAAGGTTGATTAAAGCTAGACTTTAAGAATGCATGTGATACTATACTGCAAAGTATCATGACTAAAATGGGTTTTTGTTCAAAGTGGAGATTGTGGATTGATGGTTACCCATTTTTCAGTTCTTGTTAATGGCAAAGCAATCGGTTTTTTCAAAAAATCAATATGATGGAGCTAAGGAGACCCTCTTTCACCCTTTTTATATACTTTGGTACCTGAGAGATTTAGTGTTATACTTAATGGACTGACAGTACAAAGGACCCTATCAGGAGTTAATATTAGTAATGATAGTCATATAGTATCATATTTACAGTATGTCGATAATACTATTATATTTTGTGATCTCACGGTTAAGGAAATCACTTGCCTATGGATTTTTTTGAAATGTGTGGAACTCTCAACTAGACTTTAAGTTAATTTGAGTAAAACCTAGCTCATTGGTATTGGCTGCCCCCAAATGGTAGTATTAAGAATGACACATTTATTAAGATGTGGGGTCGAGTCCTTACCTTGTACTTATTTGAGAATTCCTTTAGTGGATTCGAGGCCTTCAAGATCAATTTGGGATCCGGTGGTGGAAAGATTTGACAAGAAACTGGAACTTGAAAAGCTAAAACTCTATATATAAGGGGAAGATATATGTTGATTAAATCCACTTTGTCCAACCTCCTCGTATATTTTATGTCATTATTTAAGATTTCAAAAGAAGTTGAAACACAACTAGAGAGAATTATGAAAAGTTTCTTATGAGGAGATGACGTAAGAATGAAAAGATTTCATTTGGTGAGTTGGGAAAAAGTTTGTAGTCCAATAAAAGAGGGAGGATCGGGTGTTAGGGTATTGAAACATATGAACTCAGCACTTTTAGTAAAATGGTGGTGGATGATCCATATACAACCTGAGTCTTCTAGGTGCTTGTTCTGATAAAGAAATATGGAATGGATTTGAACTTTGACCTCATTAAAAATCCAAGAAACAAGACAAGTTTGTTCTATGTTTGGAGATATATTGACTATGAGAGATCTGTGTATCTATACAATTCCAAAAAATAGTGGAGAATGGAGAATTCACTCTCTTTTGGTTTGACAAATGGATTGGAGATGACCCGTTGAGATACATTTTCCCTTGAGCTTTTCTCAAAAGCTTTAAACCCACAAACATCTCTCAAAAAGGCTAGTGGGGGTATTTATACTAATATTGTTTGGTCCATTCCTTGCAAGTATAGGAGAGGTACAGACATATTCATTGAGGAGTATCAAACATTGTTGGAATTATTGAATGGCGTATATTTAACTCTAAATATGGATGATATATTTATTTGGGATCTTACCCCTTTAGAAGATTTTTTGGTTAAGTTAACCTACAATCTATTATTTTTTGATCGTTGAAGAGAGTTGGATGCTGGTTTGTTCAAGATTAAGAAATTTGCATGTGTCTCTTAAAGTGCAGCTATTCTTATGGATCATGTGCCAAGATAAATTAGCAATTATTGACGACTTAAGAAATAGGATGTGTATTATCACTAATGTATGTATCCTATGCAAAGACGGTGATGAAACTTCACAGTATCTTTTCCTCTCATGCCCTGTAGTTACATATCTTTGGGTTTGAGCTTGATAGCGTCTCAATATGTCATTACCTTTGCCCCAAAATGTCATAATATTTATTGACCAATAGATTACACCCGATATTTCAATGACAGAAATTATGCTTTGGAGATCTATTTGGGTTAGCATTATTTGGAGTGTGTGGAAGGAAGGAAATAGAAGAGTCTTTGATAGTATAAGTACATATCTGTCTACATTAAAATCGAATATTTTGGTTGTTGCAGCTGATTGGTTCCTTGCACATAATGATAATGGCTTTATTCCTAAAAGTCTTATCATTAGCAATCGCTTTGCAGTTATTACTATGGGTGTTACCACCAACACTCGTAGTGAGGTTGTTTGGATACCACCACTAGTGAATTCTTTTAAACTTAATTTTGATGATAGTTCACTTGGCAATCTAGGGCCAATTGGGCATGGTGGTCTCATAAAATATAATTTGAGGCACATTATAGCTTTTTACTCGGGTGTTTCTGGTATCACAACAGCAAGTGAGACGGAAGCACGAGGTTTATTAGAAGGTTTGAAATCGCTTTGTACTTTGGAATGAGGCAGAATTATTGAAGGAGACTTGGCAAATGTCATTGCCTGGAGTAAGAGAAATGCCCATATTCATTGGAGATTAAAGACTATTTTTCATCAAATTTAAAATATTTTGTCAGCCTCTATGCAATGGTCCAACATTGTTATAGAGAAGCAAATGAAGATGTTGATGTTCTTGCCAAAGGAAGAGTCCATACTCGCTCTTTGTTGGTTACTTCATTTTTGTAATTTTGTGTCTTTGCTTAAACTTCGTGTATTTTACATTTGAATTAATGATAAATCGTACTTAAAAAACACCACGAAAAAAACCATCTAGGGAAAAAAAAACAGCTGGTCAAAACCATCGATAATAAGATGATGCTGATACCAAATTGATATCCAAGCTTAGGGTTTGAAAAGAGAAAACCTAAAAATGGTTTATTTTTCATGGGGTCCTCAAATTTAAACACAAAGGCAGGTGAGGGCAACACTTAAACCTCACACTCTAAGTCGTCATCCATTAGTTGTTGCGCTCCAAGGTGGTTGTACGGTCACACCCAGTTTGACTGCCAAACCATGTTAACATTTACGGTCACACCCGGTTGACTGACTGCCAAACCATGTTAACATTTCTTGGGCCAGGCAATGGGCTAGGCAGGCCCTGCCTGGCCGGCCCGCACCGTGCGGAATAGGCCTTGGCCTTGTCAAGGTTAGGTTGGGCCAGCCAAGCATAAGAGTACTAAAGACAAAAGAAAAAGAAAAAAAAAACAAAAAGGATATAAGGAAATAAAAAGTTGGGTAGGGCATATGCTCTGTTATGGCCTCGGGCTACGTTTTGTGACTCGGGCCCTAGTTTTTTTCCTGAGGGATTACGCTAGTCCACCTCGTTAGATTTAATAATTACAAATCTCTTGGACCAAATTTTATGGGCGTATGATCATAATAATTCCATGGCCTAAAAGTTACTATTACCCCTACGAGTGTTTTAAAACCCAAATTGGTCGGGTGAACCCAACATCTAGAAAAGCAGTTTGGATTAGTGAATTTCCTATTTGGATCAACAACCACTATTCTCTAGGATGAGAGTAGTTCAATAATTAGTATAAATTAAAAATAAAAAATAGAAAGATCATAAAAAATAAAAATTGTGGGAACCAGGCGATTGGAATCAACGCATTCCATGAAATTTTCCAGTCCCTTTAAAAATTGGTCAATTCTGATGCGGTTGCATTTTTTAGAACACTACCCAACCAAATGTTGGATGGTATTATAGGGATTGAGAACCACTTTATAATTTCAATTAATGAATTGTACAACTTTATTTTCTCTTCGTGACGGTCTAGTAGGTAACAACTATGACCATTTTTTTTTTTTTTCCCATGTTTTTTTTCAATATCTTAGGCTTATTTTATTTCAAATTTCAAAAGTTCAATGTCTTTAAGAAATGCCAGAAATCGTTTTGAAAGGGAAAGTATACTATGCATCACATTTGTAGCCAGTGGCACGTGTAGAAAAGCGTATGGAGTGCACAATAAAGGAAAGGAAAATGAGACCATAAAGAAAAGGTACATAAAAAACGAAAAGAAGAAGAAAATGAGACAATTTTCAACAAAAATTTATCAAAAAAATACATTAAAGATCAATTATTTAATAATTTAATAGTATCTTTTGTTTTTATTTCAAGATAAGTATCAAAATACTCGTGACCATGAGTTGGAATGGTTGAAAAAAATATAAATTGAACTATTGAAATAGGTGTATTTTGATATAAATTTCCCTATAGAAAAATTGTTTTGTGTGCGCCTCCACTTTTTCCAAATTTTTCTTGTTGCCTTACTTGTAGACCTTTGTAAATAAAGCGAGAAAATACTCCTACCAAAAAAAAATAAAGCGAGAAAATATCCCATTAATTTTTTTTAAATTTTTTTTTGGGTTTGAGGAGCTCTAAATAGGGTATTGCCCCTAAAACCAGTTGTAGGCCTCTTACAACACGCAACCAAAACTAGTAAAAGAATAAAAGGGGAGTAAAAAGAAGAAAAACACGCAAAAATATGGTTTTATGTCATGAAAAATTTTGAAAATAACTTTTTTATATTTTTATTTTCAAAATAATACTTCTTTTACCTCTCTTGATGATAAAGCATTTCTTGTCATTATCGTGGGTGGTGCATTGGTAAGATGGGGGTTGTTCTTTTGTTTTCCATGTTAAAAGTTTATTATAATTGAAACTTATGATCAACAAGTCTAGCAAGTCTAACATAACATATGTAGGAATGGGCTCAAGTTTATCATAATTGAAACCTATGATCAACAAGTCTAGCATGTCCAATATACGTAGGAATGGGCTCAGGGGTTAGGTGATTAGAGTGTTGGGAACCACAATATGACATCTTAAGTTTCATTTTTATTATTAATAAAAAACCTATCTCTAATAAACTGGCAAAAAAAAAAAATTATATAAATTGAGCGATACAGTAAATTGGAAATTAACAATTACCAAAACCAATGCTCTTCCGAAAGGAGGAGCATATACCACAAATGAAAATTCTGAAACAACCATAATACAATGACTTTTTTGACAGTTTCTGGGAAGATTAATGGTCGAATAAAATAGCATTTCTCATAAAGAAATATACTTTATATACTAGTCTACTTGCACAACTAATTGAGTTACAAATAAATTTTAAATTAATGAAAAATTTCTTCAAAATAATAAAAGTTCATTTAACTATCACATAAATATTATTTAATTTCATAAAAATAGAAAAATTAAGAGACTGGAGATAATATTAGTACCAAACCTTATGTATTAGGACTCCACTTCTAATGATCAATTATTTTTCCTAATCCTTTACAGATCTGATCTACGGGCGTAACGTCAGTAGCTGCGGACAGTGCTATGGACCTAACAAATCTGTATTGTTTGTGCAACGACACATACGCCATTTTAGAGCTTCCTGGAATTCAAGGAGCACCGATATGCTCCTTGCACCGCTACGGACCGTAGCGGTGTCAAGTTTGAATCGCTACATATCCAGCCACATGTATCGGTGTAAAACAAAACAGAAATGTTTCTATGTGACTCCAACAATATATAAGCTATATGTGATCCTACTTCTTAGCAATCGAATGGTCACGATCGCTCATACTACAATGTCATGCCAAACACTATTTTATTTTTTATTTTTTCTACAAAAAATTTTTTGATAAAATTTTGGGTGTCCCATCATAAAATTAGGGCAAGCCTTGAAAAAAAAAAAAAAAAAACATTTTATGTGAAAATAAATGACCAAAATTCTTCCAAAAATTTTAGGGGTATTGTAGTAATTTATCATCACTGGAAACATTTTTTAGTATTTTTATCATGTGTGCCCTCGTCAGAGCCATGCATGCCCCAATTTTCGCTTCAAAATTATTTGTAAAATAAAAAAATAAAAATAAAAAACTATGAATTGTCTAATAAAGATCAATCGATTGTTAAGAGTAAGCTTGTGATATTGTGACTCAAGCCATCTCATTTATCTACTCAGGTCTTATGGTTAGGATCAAAGGTCACATTTATCATATTTGTCGGTCGGGTCACCCTCCCAAAACAAAAAGGGCAAAAAAGACAAATGGCATAAATTACAAAAAAATAAAAATAAATAAAAAATAAATAAAAATAAAAATAAAAATAATATTAATAATAATAATAATAATTACTTCTATAATTTGCAAACATTAGAAGGATATTAGTGATACTTTCCAAAAAAAAAAGAATTAAAAATATCATGGTTTTTGCGAAGTGAAAAACAGAAATTAAGAAGTCCAATTTTATCTTTGCCCCATACATGTATGAAACCTTATTTCTCAAGACTCTATAAAGAGATTACAAGCCATAATCTCCATATGTCAATCGTGATTTGGTTTCTCAGATAGCATTTAAGCTATTTATATCCGAACTCTCCATGTAGTATGTTAGTTATACTCTTCTATTTTCAATGGTTATGATTGAATCAATTTAAACAACATGCCATAATTGCATGAAGATCACAAACAAACGAATATTCCGAGAAATTTAGTGCAGAGATTAATGGGCCTTGTAGAGGCACGTGAAAATCATATCAAGTAAGGTTTAAGTTTATCTAAACTAAATTGTATTAATAGGAGGCAATGGACCCAGACCCAACCCGGGACCCAGGGGGTAGACTGGATCTGGGTCCGGGTATGGGTCCAAATATTGGACCCGACAGGTTGGGTCAAGGTTCAAATCTTGGAACTAAACACTGTTTTGGTCTGAATCTGATTGGGTACGGTTAAGTTCGAATTTGGGCCCAACAATATTTTTCGGATCCCAATAAATAAAATCTCTTTAAATATAGTTCAATACATAAATATTTTAATTTTTTGATCGGTCCGGATCCCACACTATAAAGCTAATTTTCTGATCTAATTCCCATTTTCTCTGGTTGGTGGCAGAAAATGGGGATATCGAGCCCCTAGAAAGCACCAACTCGTTTGGAAAGACATTATTATCATCAAATTCGAGGGTCATGGTATGGATTCCTCATATATAAACCAAAATTTAAATCCAGCCAAAAGTAATGCTTTTTCCCTCTTTCCACTTCGGGTGATTTGTATTTTGCTTTACAGCCCATCAGGGTTATACCCTCAACATCAAGTTGCAATATCAAGCTCTTTTCAAGTGAGCTATAGAAAAGTATTGAACTCAATGTGCATATAGAAAAAAAGTACATTTAATGGATCATGGCTATAGAGAGTTTTTATAACTGTACTACGAAGTTTGGTTTCATGCATGTACCCGAACCAAACATTTCCTTGAAGGATAGAAAAACGAAGTTGAAAAACAACATTGACATGGCAAATATTAAAATTTTGGGAAAAGTACCAGTAAAGGGGATGAAAGCCCTCAAAAAATCAATGAAGGGGGCAAATTATCCCATTAAACTTTGAGGATACACATACACATATGCGTGCGTCCGTGCGCGTACACACACACACATATATATATATATATATATATTTTTCATTTCACTTAGATATCTTCTCAATGTTTTAAAAAAAGCCTAAATTACCCTTCTACAGTATTTGAAATGAAAAACAATGAGGGGCATTTCAATAATTTGACCCTCTACGAGGTTTCATCCGAATGATCAAAATACCCCAAGTTCTTCCACAAAATAAATGAGGAACACATTGTTAAATATAGATGTATAACAGCTAGGGGTATTTATGGAATTTTATATACAAATACCCCTAATTGTTTTGTATTAGTAATACCTAACATTGTGCTCCTTACTTGTAATATAGAACATGGGTATTTTTATCATTCAGTTGAAGCCTCTTAAGGGTCGTATTATAGAAATGCCCATGATTGTTCCATACTCCAAATATCAAACAAAGCAATTTCGATATTGAAAAGTTTTTTGACTAGGTATCTAATTGAAATTAAAAAGAAGTGAGCCCTCAAATGTTAATAGATATAGTTTAACCCCTTTAGCAATTTTATAAGGGGTTTTATCCCTTTCAATGATATGATCCCTACATTTTTTTGTATGTGTGTTATCATCTTGCAATAAAGGTGGTCGATTTTGTTTATTTGACAATAGCGTTTAAATATTTCCTCTGTTCTTGTCCAAATTTGGGTCTTGTTTATAGATGTCCGGCGTACCATACCTAACAGTCACATGAAATTGTTTTTTTGGTGCATTTGGGAGAAAGCCGTACCAGTATAAAGGAAATATGTACTAAATTTTACAAAGGGATTGTATATTATTTATCTTTGCTACAAAAAAGCCATAGCCATTAACTGTCAAATTAAATGGCCTGAGATGTATCATGAAGTTTGAGATTTTTAACTTTGAGTCTAGTTAATAATACTTATACAACCGCCCATTTTAAAATCTGATGAAAAAGAATCATTATGATATTAAATAATTTCCATCTACTTTCTCAACCACATGCAACCTAAAAGGGGTCACAGTCACTGTTAGACATTAGCTTTCAAATAAAATGGCTTGAGATGTATTCATACAACCACCCATTTTAAAATATGACGAAAAAGAATAATTGTGATGTTAACTAATTTCCATCTAATTTCACAAGTTACATGCAACCGTAACAAATATGCATTCTATGTGCCCAAAACTAAGAAACAACTGTACAAAGCAAGGTTTAAAAACATAGATCGGTGATTTGGATTGCTCCTCTAGAAAATGGGTATGGTTCAGCAGATCGGGGATCCGGCTGAGTAAACCAACCAATAAAAAAAAACAAAAAAATAACAAAATTAAAAAATAAAAGATATGGTCAGTTATCTGACAAAACTGACAAGTTCTATCAAAAAACCAGCTAATACCGGCCGATTCATAGAAGGAATTGGCCGATTACCGATATTTTGGAGGAACCGGGCCATCCCCTAGTCCTAATCTAGATCACTGTTTTTTGAAACCCTCGTGCATAATTAAAGGCTCAAATACCATATTTTTGGAGGAAGACTAGCTATCAGTCACCGGCCGTAGCAATCAAGATTGGTAAACAAGTTGATTTAGATCTGATTCACTATTCACTTAAAAATAATGTAGAAATTAAAAAGAGAAAATATTAAGAAAATAAAACCATGAGAACTAAGCAAATCTAGTTGTGTGCATTAAACAGTTCCTTCAAGTTATAACTTCCTTAAAAGCATACGCTCCAAGCCCTTTGCCCCACTAGTTAAGTTAGTTTGGCCTTCTCTGTGTAGGGGTTAAGATCTACTAAATTTTGAGCAGGTTAAATGAGCACTCCGTCTCACTAAAAAATGGACGACCTGGGTTAAAATACTTTATAAAGTGCATTTTAAAATTTTGCTTGCTTTGTGATTGTACATTAAAATAAAAAAATGTATATTTAAAATTTAGGATCAAACAAATAACCCTATATGGTTTTTGCAATTTTTTTCATTATATTACTATACATTCCTTGTATGAAATCGCTCTCCTAATTGGCATTCCTCATTATGAAGGCTAACGGTCCAGGTTTGTATAATCCCAGTAATGTTACATGAGGAATGTATTTACTGCTGGGAAGTGATGTAAAAATTACTCCCATATAACAATCCCTCTTGCATAAAGGGTATTTTTATCACAGAAGAATGGGCTTTTAATGGAAGCCCAAAAAAATGAATTTTAGAGAGAGAAAATATAAAAAAAGTGTAGAGAAGGTTCAGGAGGGGTAGAGATTGGGGTGTTTTTGCATAAACCTTAGCATGATTATACTCTTGTATTGGGTTGGATTTTATCAGAATTTCTTTGTGGCAACGGTGTTAGTCGAAGGAGATAAAACTAGCAATCGATTGATGATGTTATTGTTTTTGTAAAATAAACATGAGGTAATCTCTCCACAAAACCAACAAACTTCTAAGTTTCTTCCATTGATAGTGAATCATTTCCTTATCGGTTGCCTATGGATGTAGCCCGATTTTGGATTAATCATGTATATTGTGTGCTTATGGTGCTTTGATTATAGTTTGTAGTGGGTGGTTATGCCATTAGAGTTCTTATTTTACTATCTCTTGATTTCATTTATATTTTTGCCAAATTTATTACACCATATATTCGATTATTAGGGGTTGGATTTCTTGGAATCAATTTATCACCATATATTTGATTATTAGGGGTTGGACTTCTTGGAATCAATTTGCCGATAAATGGTAAGTTGGTTTCAAAGTATTAGATTTGTTGTAATGAGGGAGTTTCACCGCAACAAAGGATAATCGAGATAGCCCTTATAAAGTGAAATTAGTATCACATCAAACCTTTGTAAACTCTCTCTACGCATCCAAAATTGTCACAATCTAACAACTATAATATTATATATTATAATTAAAATTAATACCTTATATTTGGAATTATCATATACACCTCAACTGTGCAAGATGTATTAATTTCATCTAGTACTGTGAAATATTTACGCCCTTGAACTGAACATTTGCGACTAATTCAGACCATAAATAAGATCTCTTATGTGGTCGAATACTTGATATTTACTGGTTAAAAGACAATTGTTTACCTTGAGTAATTGAGGTATCTACTATCTTCAGATAGTTAAGATGCTAGGAAATTTTCTCATGCATCTACTTCTTCTGGATTACAGTGAAGCATGGCATGTAAGAAAACAAAAGATGCCAAATACTCTCGTCTTTACCCTCAAGGGTGTTGGGAGAGGGACGCACAGGGGTGAGGGCGGGAAACGGGGAAGAGAGATGTAGAGAGAGAGAAGGGGATCGGGAGAGGAGAAAATGAGACGAGATAGAGAAAAAGAAAATGGCATAGAGCAGGTTTAAACGACGCCACGGATCTATTAGGTCGTGATGGTTTAAAACAGGAATAAAAAAAACAGTTAAGAAACGGATATAGATCTATTCAACGAAAAATAATAAGTTTGAAATTGAGGCAACTATGGAGGGGTATGTCTGATAATTTTCTTTATAATTACTTTACTATATAAATATTCAACTATAATTATATACTAAAATTAGAATTATTAATTTATATTTATAATTATTTTACTATATAAATAAAAATAAATTTAAACTTTTATCTTATAATAAAATCTAATTAAAAAATATTATTTACAACTTTAACAAAAATTATTATGTCATTTAAATATAAATATATTAATAAATAAAATATAGGATTTGGTTATTAATGTATTATTATTAATTATAATATTACATCAAACATAATTCAAAGAAATATTCCATATCAAATGATTAAACAAAATGATCAATTGTAATATTACAATATTACATCAAACATAATTCAAAAGGATATTGGAAAACATTTCTATATCATAAGAGTAAAAAAAAAAAATTTAAAAATGATTTTTCACTAAGAAAATAAAAATAATGAATAAAATTTGAGAAAATTTAAAAAATGAAAAAAAAAAAAAAAAAAATTGAATAACACACCAAATGCATTAATAAACTATATTCATCAAAAGCCTAATTTTAAAATATGACTTTTCAAAATGCCCAAACCAGTTTGCATTATGGCTTGAAATATAAATTTGTAATCATATTTTAATGAAAAATAAAAAAGCAAATAAATTTACGTTTGCATGAGTTACATCTATTTACAAAGTTGATTCTATCTATTTCCTTTCACGTTTTTCAAAATCCAATCGAATCAATTCGACTAATAATTGGATTAATTTTGACTTAACCAAATACATTATTGGTTTGATTCCTGGTCCAAACTTGATAACATAAATGGTTAGATGTGAACTCAAGAGACTTAGATGTGTCATTAGTAGTACCCAAATTCATAAAGTATTTTTTTAACTTGTGTTGTGTTTTTGTTGGGTTTATGTGACCTTTAAAGGCCTTATGAGTGTGTAATGAAAAACATTTATTATAGTGGAACATAAACTCAGTGAGAGTGTGGTCCATTAAAGACCATACTAAACAAATGATATTTGCGGATACCATACTGTTCTTGACGATCTAAATCAGTCAGTTGGAAAACCCAAGGTACCTGAGCATAAAAATAAACCGAGGATGGTTTTTGGGTTAGCCCTTGATGAGGTTGGAGCTTATCGCTAGATGAGTGAGCCAAGGGACTGTGTGACCATTGTGTGTGATGATAGACCTATAGAGACGGGTGAAAGCTAGATATCCACCTTTGGGTATCCATATTCCATCACACGGCATACATATAGATAGATCGTTCGGGAAAGCTAGATATCCACCTTTGGGTAAAGCATATTCATGTGCAAGAGATACCCTTATGCGCCATATAGTTGTGGTCACATCAAGTCGTGGTGACATTGACTTGTCTCTAGGGAAGGACCTGTAATCCACAGACTGGGATTGTAACTCCTCAGCTCATCGATCAGACTTTGGCGACCCGCTAATGAGCTCCTTCTTGGACTGTGGGTCATGAAAAACACTGGGTCGGTTTGAAAAAGCAAGTGTGGTCTGCAGTCCACAATTGAAGGTGGAGTACCCCGTAAACGTTGATTGAATTCTTGAACCATATGGATCTACTTCCCATCATATTAATTTAATTGTGTTCATTTTATTATTAAATCATTTTAGATTTATTATTTGAATTTTTATAAGTCATTTGATATTTTTATTTCTTATTTTTGGACTTATAAAAATGAAATAATTAATTTACAAAGTTATAATGTTTTAAAATTCATTTTATTTAATTTTAAAATATTTATTAAAAAAATACATGGGAGCCCATAGTGCACATGGACCCACCATGTGGGTCTTAGGTGGGCCCCACATACCATATATGGGTGGCACGCCCCACCCTTGGATACCTTCTCTTGTTGCTTTGCCTTCAAGTCTATTAAATATGGTACCTATATCTGGTAGCATATGGTCAAATATTGATTAGGAAATATTGACCATATCATATCTTGATTATTGAATGAATATCTTGACTTGATATTATTGAAATATTCTTATGGAATATATGATGTGGAATATGCAATTTATGGTATGCACTATATCTTTGATGGATTTAATTTATTTAAATATATTGATGAGAAATGGTTTAAGGAAAGGGGGATAATGGTTCATGCACCTTCCATAATATTGATGGCCCATTTATGGAATGGATGGCTCAAATCTCTCACCCTATAAGTCACTTTGATCAACGGTCCATATTCAATTTCAAGAAAAAAAAAAACTATGGGAAACCTTAAAGAAACCCTAGACCTAAAATTCACTATAAATAGGGGTGCTCCCTCATCTCTACGCACCTCTCTCTCCCATAAACTCTCTCTCTTCCCTAGGGGCCACGTCCCCCTCTCTCTACTCTCTTATTTTCTCTCTCTACTCTCTCTTAAAAACACCCTAAGGGACATGCCTCAATACGGAGACTCTCTCTCTCTCAAGAACTAATCTAATGGTAAAACTAGGGTTTGAACCTAATTATTTTGGAGTTAAGGTTTGTAGAGATTTAAAGGTGGTTACCTAGTTTGACAGAAATTAGCTTTTTCGGTTTGAGATTAAAGCTAGACCGCTGATCTCGCACCATTGGATGTGGTGACTCAGTGTGGGGTGTAAAAAGCCCGATTGAGGTAATCTCCGGCATCTTTTCTTTTAATTGTTTGTTATTTTATTTTATATTCTCAAGCACAGTATTAGATTGTATGAATGACATCAAGTAGAGGTAGAGTTTTGTAGAGATTTAAGGGTGGTTACCTAGTTTGGCAGAAATTAGCTTTCCCAATTTGAGATTAAAGCTAGACCGTTGATCCCGCGCCATTGGATGTGTTGACTCGTTGTGGGGTGTAAAAAGCCTGGTTGAAGTAATCTCCGACATCTTTTCTTTTAATTGTTTTTTTATTTATTTTATATTCTCAAGCACAGTATTAGATTGTATGAATGACATCAAGTAGAGGTAGAGTTTTGTTGAGATTTAAGGGTGGTTACCTAGTTTGGCGGAAATTAGCTTTCCCGATTTGAGATTAAAGCTAGACCGCTGATCCCGCGCCATTGGATGTGTTGACTCGGTGTGGGGTGTAAAAAGCCCGGTTGAGGTAATCTCCGACATCTTTTCTTTTAATTATTTTTTTATTTATTTTATATTCTCAAGCACAGTATTAGATTGTATGAATGACATCAAGTAGTTGAGATTTATTTTACTGATGTGTTATTTATTTTTTTGGAATTCCTATTCTTTGTAAAAAGACCATCTGTGAGTGATCTTATTGCCAAAATTATAAAAGGTGACTATTTTTTTAAAAAAAAAAATTATAATTCCCCGAAATTATAGGTTTTTCTTTCGGGTTTTAGTCATCAAATTTTACATGAGGGATAGAGATGATGGCCATCTTTTTACACCAAATATAAATAATTTTAGAGTACACAGTCCCATACCGTAGTGGTACTAAAAATAACAATAATTTGACTAATCCATTCCTCTTTCTTTATTATGTAAGTCTCCGGATCATCCGCATCCACATGTTATGCCACTTATCTATTACCATAAAGTCTGTTGTCTTTAATGAGTCTCACCAACCGTGAGCGACACGCAGTCAAACTTATTAAATGTGGCAATTGTTTTGGGTGGAGATGTCAAGTGAGGGAACACAAACCCTAAATCATATATATTTTCCTAATGTAAAACCCAAAACCAGAGAGAGAACAAACCCTAGATTATATCTATGTGCATAATGTAAAACCCATCTCAGCCAGTAGGCTGTAAAAAGTTTTGGTAGTTACTCTGGTTAGGTAACTGAAACTGGGTAGAGCACTGATCTTTGGAAAACTAACATGGTTTTCCCATGCCCACTGAGTACAAAAGTTAAGTTTTCTAACCATCTATATATAATCCTAGGATGAGAGGGCCTTGTTCAAGGATCAATAGAGGGCTCTTCAACTTGACCCACTAAAGAGTTAGCAGGGATCATCAACGAGGACCCCATGTCTAAGATGAGGTAACATTTGATTTTCTTTCCCTATTGCATGAGCTTTTTAGGGCTAGAGATAGATCCTCAGCCATGACATACATGTCCTAATTCTTGGTTGCATTCGAACACTATCATCATCATCCGAGTTTATTTGGGGTCGTTCTAGATTCACGAAAAGATGTGGCAAAATTTTAGGTGGACAGTCCTACCCAACATAACCCTTGGGCTTGAGACTGGCATGGGAACAGCCATGGCAGAGTTTTCATTGGAACAATATAAACCAACTTTTATGATTTGAGTTATTTTACAAATTTCTCTTATAGGTCATAGTTTTTCTTCTCAAGGAGATAGTTATTTACCAGGTTGCTTTATTTCTCGAAATCCATTAATGATTTTTCTGAACCATTAAGAATTTGCACCCTTAGATTTCAGGTTCACAAAAGTTGAATTTTGCATATACTAATTCTGGTTCCTGGAGTCGGATCTCACACCTAAAACAACCTATTCTATGTCGTATAAAACTCTTGATTCCGCTATTAGAAACGTTTTTACAGACTTGGTTTCTCCTCAGGTTGGAGGGAAAGGTAGCCATAATCACTGGGGCTGCCAGCGGCATAGGTGAGGCCGCCGCAAGGCTGTTCGTGGAGAACGGGGCACGCGTAGTCATAGCCGATATCCAAGACGAGCTCGGGATCCAAGTTGCCACTTCCATAGGCTTAGAGCAGTGTAGCTACAAACATTGTGATGTGAGAGATGAGAACCAAATTAGAGAAACTGTGAGATTTGCCCTAGAGAAATATGGAAAAGTGGATGTCATGTTCAGCAATGCAGGAGTTCTAGGACACCAAACCAGCATCTTAGACATGGATGCCAAAGAGTTTGATGAGACATTGAGCATCAACTTAAGGGGAATGACTTTGGCTGTGAAGCATGCCGCCTGTGCAATGGTCGAGAAGGGAACTTGTGGTTCAATCATATGCACGGCAAGCGTGTCCGCCTGCATAGGAGGTGTGGCCGCACACTCGTACACGATCTCGAAGCACGCGGTGGTCGGCCTCGTGCGCTCGGCCTCAAGTGATCTCGGCAGACATGGGATCAGAGTGAATTGTATCTCCCCATATGGTATGGCCACCCCATCAGTTTGCAAAGCTTATAATTCTACCCCTGATGAAATAGAGGCTGATTGTAATTATCGCTCAACCCTAAAGGGAGTGACACTGAAGCCCAAGCAAATTGCAGAGGCTGCTTTGTTCCTTGCCTCCGATGAATCATCCTTTGTTAGTGGGCATAATCTGGTCGTTGATGGTGGATTCACAGTCGTTGATCACAGCGCTCCATCAAACAAGTAAAATGGTCTTTATTTCACCTCTATTCTTCCAAGTGAAATCTCTAAGAGGGCAGTATGGAAATTACCAAGAGATGAACGCTTTGGGATTTATTCTATTTTTTTCTCGCTTGGCATGAATAAAACACTTTATAGTTTATACCATTTACGGAACTCCTGCAAAACCCATTGTTGAACCCCGTTGAGGTGTGTTAGCACCAGCTGAGCTAGGTATGTGATGAAGTACTGAAAGTATCTAAGAAAATTTTCCTAAAATTTCTTAAAATTGCAGATGGCATCTAACATGGCCATTTGTAGAAGATGCTTGCTATGTAGGCTGTGTTATATTAGTATTTAATGCTTAGATGTTTTTTAATTTGGTCATCTCTCCCTCTTTGACTAATTTATGATACTCACTTTGTAAACTATTCCTGGTTCTTTCTTCCTCCATACGTCCCTCATCGCTAAATAGTGTTTAAAAAGGTCATCCGATCCAAAATCGGGAATTGACCACCGTCCTTGATATAAAAAACGACATACGAGAGAGTTTTTTTTTTATTTTTTTATTTTTTTGAATAATTTAGTGGGTATGACGTTGAAACATAAGAGATTTTTTAATGTTATAGGTTGATATAGGTGAGAATGGAAGTGAGATATTAGCTGGGGCGCAAGTAATACTACTACAACAACCCCCAGCCCCAACCCATTCTTAAAGATCCGAGGGATCCGAAAGAACCCCGAGAGAATTGATATAGTAAAATCGATGTGATGATATCTCAAACCGGACTTGGGACGTCACAAATCCAATTGCACGTTACATGACCGGTTTGCAACATCATATTTAAAAATGAATAACAAAACTTGTTTTGAGATACTAAAAATACTTTATTTAAAAATAAATAAAAAAAATTATTTTTATATACTAAAATTACTTCATTATGAAGGGACCCACAAGAGCCACTGTTGCACGCCCAACATGAGTGCATGGGCCATTATGGCTTTTATAGATGGGTGAGGTTCTGTATAAGGTTGCCTCCTTATACTGCACAAGTAAGGCGCGCCTATAAAATTTACTGACAAGTTTTTTCGGTGTCAAAAAAAAAAAAACTTTTGATGACGTTGGGGTGAGAAACCCATGCGCTAACCAACTGCGCCACCACCCTTATAAAATTAAAAGGCACTAATTTAAGTCAACAAAATTATGAATCGCTTCAACTCAAACAACAAAAGGAGGAAATAAAATCGACTGATAAATGGGGATATACAGATTTTATTCTTGACTCTAAAATCTATTTATTGAAATAAGACTTAGTTATAACTGATAATGCAAAGAATCAAGAAGGATAAAATGATACATAAAAAAAATCTACTCATGACTATTTTTATACTTAAAAAATTAAAAAAGAGCACCAATCTATAAATTCGCACTAATCTATAAATTCAGTAAAACTATAAGGAATTCAAAATAAAACCAAAAAAATCTAAAAGAAAAATTGAAAAATTTATGAGGATATATAGATTTCCCCCATACTCCCAAAGTCCAGCCCTTTAAACCAAAATATTGCCACATGATGCAAAGAACGAATATGGATAAAAGAACTCTTAAAACATTAAGCCACAAATATCGTAGTGCCAGACAATGCAAGGAACCAAGACAAATAAAAAGGTACCTTAAAAATCTCGACTATGAATATCTTTTTGGCTTGAATATTTAAAAAAGAATATTAAATAAAAGATTAAACAAACTATGGACAAGTTTCAAATGAAACAAATAAAATCAGTACCAAAATTGACCAGTTAATGGGGATCTGCAGATTTCACCCTTGCCCCCCAAAGTCTAGTCATTAAACTGATACATAAGTTACGCTAGAAAGTATATGTAACCAAGAACAATAAAAGGATGACTTAAAGACCCTCAGTGTAGAATATCCTTAGGCTTAAAACTTAAACAAAGAATATCAACAAAAACGTCAGAAAAAATTATGAGTAATTTCAATTGAAACACAAAATATCAAAAGGCAAATCGACTTATAAATAAAGATCCACATATTTCACCCATAACAAAAAAGTATTGTAATTAAATTGAAATATAAGTAATGCCATGAAAAGAGCCAAGAAAAATAAAAGTATATATTTAAAAGCTTAGCAATGAAAATACTTTGAGTTATAAAAATAAAAAGAAATAATAACCCATAATGTAAACAAACTATTGATAATTTTAAATCAAACAATGAAATTTAGAAGGGAAAACGACAAATTAATGAGGGATCTACAAATTACACCTATGACGTCAAAATCCAGTTATTGAGTTAATACATATCTTATGTTAAACAAATAAAATGACAAATGAAAAACCTCAATCATGAACTATTCTTTATGATTAAAAAATAAAAAGTATATCAAAAAATCAAGTCAAAAATTTTATGTATCGTTTCAAATTAAACAACATAAAGAAAAAGGAAAATGGACTACTAAATGGGAATATATAAGTTGCACCCTAACCACAAAGTCTAATCATTAGGCAAAATATTCAAAAAAACAAGGCAGTTAAGATGATACATAAAAAACCAACAATAAATATCCTTAGGCTTAAAAAACTAAAACGGAACAATCAGCAAAATTATGGACAAGGTCAAATGAAACAAAGTCTAAGGAAAAATCTACAAATCTATAGGGAATCTACAGATTTCACCCATGTCACCAAGTCTAGTCATTGAGTTAAAACCAAGATGGAAAAAAAATAATCTTGAGCCACTTAAACCAAGAATATCTCAATGCCAAACAATGTAATGAACCAAGACAAATAAAAGGGTACTTTAAAAATCTCCACCATGAATATCTTTTTTGGCTAAAAAAATACATAGAAATATCAACAAAAAGATTAAACAAAACTATGGATAATTACAAATCAACCAAAGAAAATCGGAAGGAAATTGACTAATTAATGGGGATCTACGGATCACAACTCTGCCCCATAATCTAATCATTGAAGTAAAAGTTAGGTTATGTCAAACAATGCACGTAACCAAAAAAGATAAAAAGATGCCCTAAAAAACTAAGTAATGAATATCCTTAGGCTTAAAATTAAAAAAGAATACAAAAAAGTCAGACAAAATTATTCAGAATAATTTCAACTGAAACGCAATAGATCGAAAGGCAAATCAATTTATAAATAAGGATCCACGGATTTCACCCCTGACCCCAATGTTTTGTAATTAAACTGAAATATAAGAATGTCAACTAATGAAAAGAACCAAGACAAATAAAAGGGTATATTAAAAAACTCATCTATGAATGTCCTTTGACTTACAACAAGAAAAACAAATAATAGCAAGCAATGTAAACAAAGCATATATGATTTAATATCAAACAACAAAAATTGGGAGAAAAAACGACAAATTAATGAAGGATCTACACATTCCATTTTCACTACTGACCCCAAAATTCAGTTTTTGAGTTAAGACTAATCTTATGCTAAACAATGCAAAGACACGAGAAAATAAACAATGCAAAGACACGAGAAAATAAATGGACATCACGGACACCAGAAAAACCTCAAGAACTATCCTTTAGGATTAAAAAAATAAAGAGGTACATCAAACAATTAAATCAACAAAATTATGTATCATTTCAAATCTAACAACGATGACTAATAAAGGAAGAAAAAAGTCTGATGATGACTGAAGAGTGAAGACTCTTGGTATTGAGTGTTGATTGTTGTGTTGAGTGTTGACTACTGTATCCTAGACTGTATATTTTTTTCTTATTTTTAGTTTCTTGTTTTACTTTCTAGTTTCTAGTTCTACTATCTAACTTTTGTGTGTACAGCCTACAGTGTATCAGACTATTAGTGTATGCTTGTATGGTTTTAATGTTTTAACATTGCATGAAAATATGGATTATCAAAATTCTCTTCTTGACTTCTATCTATTTTTTTAACTGGGATTATGGTCTTATGGATTATGGTCGTTATCAAATATCTTATGGATTAATCATTATCAATCATCACTCATTAATTTTTTCATAAATTTTTTTTAATCAATTGGGCCGCTTAGGTTCAAGGCGCTCGCCTAGGTGCTAGGCGGCCTGGACCCCCTTGGCCGCCTGGGTGCCGCCTAGCACTTTTTGAAACACTAACAAATTGGGATATATGGATTTCACCGCTAAACCCAAAGTCTTGTCATTGTATTAAGACCTAGTTTTAACGCACAATGAAAGGAACCAAGACCGATAAAATGATATATCAAAAACCCAATAATAAAAATCCTTAGGCTTAGAAAATTACAAAGAAACGTCAATACCAAAAGTCCGCAATATTATAGAGAATTTCAAATGAAACAAAAATCGACAAATCTATAGAGATTTCACCCAGTTCACCAATTCAAGTCATTGAAATAAATCCTAAATAGTGCCACATAATGCAAAGAACCAAGATAAATAAAAAGAAAACTTAAAATAATTAAGCCACGAATATCCTAGTGCTAGACAATGCAAAGAACCAAAAAAATAAAAGGGCGCCTCAAAAATCTCGACAATGAATATCTTTTTTGGCTTAAAAATTGAAAAGGAATATCTACAAAATGATTAACTAAAACATAAAGATAATTTAATGGGGGATCTCGTTATAATGGGGGATCTCGTTATAATAGATAATGCAAAGAATCAAGATGGAAACAATAATACATAAAAAAAACCTTATTTTGAAAACTATTAGGCTTAAAAATTTAAAGAAATAACAATCCTGAAAGTCATCAAAATTATGAAGAATTTAAAATGAAACAAAGAAAGTCTGAAGGAAAATTGACAGATCTTTGGGGATCGGTAGATTTCACCCCTTGCCCCAAAGTCTAATCATAGAGTAAAAACTGAAATATTCTAAAATAATATAGAGAAGTAAGATGCAAAAACATAAATATTAAAACACATAGCCACGAGTAATCTAGTGCCAGATAATGCAAAGAACTACGATAAATAAAATGGTAAGTAAAAAAACTCGGCCATGAATATCATTTTTGCTTAAAAAATTTAAAAATGAATACCAACTAAAAGATTAAAAAAACGATGGAAAATTTCAAACCACAAAAAAAAAATCGGTAGGAAAATTGACCAGATAATGAAGATCTATAGATTTCACCCCAACCCCCAAAATTCTAATCAATAAATAAAAAATAAGTTATTCTAGACAATACACGTAACCAAGAAAGACAAACGAATTTCTTAGAAAACCTCAGTAATGAATATCCTTAGGCTTAAAAATTAAACAAAGAATATTAACAAAAAATGTCAGACAAAATTATGAATAACTTCAACTTAAACACAAAAGATCAAAAGGAAAATCGACTTATAAATATGAATCCACAGATTTCACCCTCGACCATAAATTCTTGGAATTAAATTGAAATACAAAAAGTAAGACAAAGTTGTGAATACTGTCCATTGAAATGCAAAAGATCAAAAGGCAAATGAACTTATAAATAAGGATCCATGGACTTCACCCCTAAGCCCAAAGTTTTTTCGTTAAATTGAAACATAAGTAATGCCAACTAATAAAAAGAACCGAGTAATGGGACATTAAAAAACTACGCTGTGAATATCCTTTGACTTACAACAACAAAAGAAGAAGCAATAACCCATAATGTAAAGAAAGCATTGATAATTCTAAAAACTGAATGGAAAATTGACAAATTAATAAGAATCTACGGATTTCACCCTCAACCACAAAGTCTAGTTATTTAACTAAGACATATAGTAGGCTAAACAATGCAAAGAACTGAGGCGAATAAAATGACATATGAATCAACTCAGTAACTAATTATCGTTTAGAACTATAAAAATTAAAATGTATCAATTTGGCCAATAAAATTATATATCGTTTCGAATCAAACAACCAAAAGAGGAAATAAAATCAACTTCTAAATGGGGATATAGAAATTTCACCCTTGATTAAAAAATCTAGTCATTGAATGAAAACTCTTTGGCTTAAAAATTAAAAAGAAACACCAATTCATAAAGTCAGCAAAATTATGAGGAATTTAAAATGAAACAAAATTACCAGTAAAAAATTACAATAATTATGAATAATTTCACATCCGAAAAAAAAAATCAGTAGTAAAAATGACCAGTTATTCTAGATAATTCATGTAACCAAGAAAGATGAACATAAAAAGTCAGACAAAATTATGAGTACCTTCCACTTAAACAAAAAAGGTTTAAAAGGCAAATCGACTCATAAATAAAGATCCACAATTTCACCCCCGACCACAAAGTATTATAATTAAATTGAAATACAAAAGGTTACACAAAGGTCAAAAGGCAAATCGACTTATAAATAAGGATCCACGATTTCACCCCCGACCACAAAGTATTCTAATTAAATTGAAATACAAATAGTTACACAAAGCTGTAAATAAAGTTAACTAAAATGCAAAGATCGAAAGGTAGATGAAGTATAACTAAGGATCCATGGATTTCACCCCTAACCGCAAAGTTTTCGATTAAATTGAAACATAAATGTAATGCCAACCAATAAAAAGAACCAAGCAAAATGAAATGGTATATTTAAAAACCAAGCTATGAATATCGTTTGACTTACAACAATAAACGGAAATAATAACCCATAGTGTTTAGAAAGCATTGATAAAACCAAATCAAACAACAAAAACTGAAAGGAAAAATGACAAATTAATAATAATCTACGTATTTCACAGTTGACCATAAAGTCTAGTTACTGAGTTAAGACATATTTTAAGCTAAACAATGCAAAGAACCGGGGCGAAACAAATGACACTTGAAACAACTCAGTTAGTTATTAGCGTTGAGGACTATAAAAACAAAAATGTGCCTATTAAACCAATAAAATTAGGTATCGTTTCGAATCAAACAATCAAAAGACGAAATCAAATCAACAAATAAATGAGGATGTGCGGATTTCGTTCCTGTCCACAAAATCTAGTCATTGAATTAAGACTTCATTATAACAGATAATACCAATAATCAAGACGAAAACAATGATACATAAAAAAACTAGTTATGAAAACTCTTAGGTTAAAAAATTGAAAAGAAACCAAACCATAAAGTCCGAAGGAAAATTGATCCCTCTATGGGAATCGATATATTTCACCCCTTGTCCCAAAGTCTAGTCAATGAGTTAAATCCGAAATATTGCCAGATAATGCAAAGAATCGCAACAAATAAAATCGTAAGTAAAAAAATCGCCCATAAATATCTTTTTTGCTAGATAATGCACCGATTTTTAGGACTATAACACTAAAAATGTACCAATTAGACAAATAAAATTATGTAACGTTTCGAATCAAACAACAAAAGGAGAAAATAAAATCAATTACGAAATGAGGATATATGGATTTCACCCCTGACCCCAAAATCTAGTCATTGAATTACGACCTTGTTATAACAGAAAATACAAACTATCATGACGGAAATAATGAATACATAAAAAACTTAGTTAGACAAATTCTTAGGTTTAAAAATTAAAAAGAAACACCAAGTAGTCAAGTTAGTAAAATTATGAGGAATATAAAATTAGACAAACTCTTAGGTTTAAAAATTAAAAAGAAACACCAAGCAGTTAAGTTAGTAAAATTATGAGGAATATAAAATGAAACAAAGTAAGTCTGAAGGAAAATTGACAGATCCTTAGGGATAGACATATTTCACCACTTGCCCCAAAATCTAGTCATTGAGTCAAAACTGAAATATTACCAAATAATGCAGAGAACCAAGATGCATAAACGGAATATTAAAACATAAAACAACAAAGATCCTCGTGCCAGATAATGCAAGAACCATGAATAATAAATGGTAAGTAAAAAAACGCAGTCATAGACATCTTTCTAGCTTAAACTTTTAAAAAGGAATACCAACTAAAATATTAAACAGACTATGGATAATTTCAAATCAAAACAAGAAAATTAGTATGAAAAATGACATGTTTATGGGGATTTACAAATTTCACCCTAGCCCCTAATTTCTAGTCAATAAAATAAAATATAAGTTATTCTAGACAAAACACGCAAACAAGAAAGATAAACGAATACCTTAAAAAATAATAGTAATGAATATCATTAGTCTTAAAATCTAAACAAAAAATATCAACTATAAAAATGTACCAGTTACGCTAATAAAATTGTGTATCATTTCAAAAGGGGGAAATACGGATTTTACCCCTGACCCCAAAATCTAGTCATCGAATTAAAACATCATTATTACAGATAATACAAAGAATTAAGACGAAAACAAATATACATAAAATACCTAGTTATACGAACTGTTAGGCTTAAAAACTATGTCTGCAAAATTATGAGAAATTTAAAATGAAACAAAGTTTGAAGGAAAATTACGAGATCTTTGGGGATCGACAGATTTTACCACTTGCCCTAGAGTCTAGTCATAGAGTTAAAACCGAAATATTGCCAAATAATACAGAAAACCACGATGCATAAATGAAAATCTTGAAACACAGAATCACAAATATCATAGTGCAAGATAATAGAAGCAACCACGACAAATAAATGTATGTTAAGAAACTCGACCATGAAGATCTTTTTGGCTTAAAATTTTCAAAACGATTACCAATTAAAATATTAATGGTGATCTACAGATTTCACCCATGCCCTCAAATTCTAGTTAATAAATTAAAACATAATTATTCTAAACAAAACACATAACCAAGAAAGATAAACGAATATATAAATTAACCAAAATAATGAATATCCTTAGGCTTAAAAACTAAACAAAGAATAACTACTATAAAAAGAAAAAATTAGGCCAACAAAAATGTACTAATTTTTTAAGGCCGCAAAAATAAAAATGTGCCAAATAGGTCAGTAAAATTATGTAACATATCAAATCAAACAACCAAAAGAGGAAATAAAATCAACTACTAAATAAGGATATACGGATTTCACCCGTAGAGAACCAAGATACATAAACAGAAATCTTAAAATACATAACTACTAACATCCTAGTACTAGATAATGACAAGAACCATGACAAAAAAAATGGTATATTAAAAAGCTCAGTCATGAATATCTTTATGGCTTAAAATTTAAAAAGGAATACCAACTAAAAGATTATACAAACTATGGATAATTTTAAATCCAAAAAGAAAAAAAACACCAATCCATTAAGTCAGCAAAATTATGCGAACAAAAAAGTCTGAAAGAAAATTGCCAAATCATTGGGGATCAACAGATTTTACCCTTCACTTCCATGTCTAAACCGAAATATTGTCAAATAATGTAGAGAACCATGACGCATAAACAAAAATCTTAAAACACATAACCATAATCATCCTTATGCCAAATAATGCAAAGAACCACACAAATGAAATGGTATGTTAAAAAACTCGGCAATGACTATCTTTTATGCTTTAAAATTTTAAAAGGATTACTAGCTAAAAGATTAAACAAACAATCAAAAATTTCAAATGAAAAAATAAAATCTAAAGGAAAAATAACCAGTTAATGGGGATCTACAGATTTAACCATTGCCCTCAAATTCTAGTCAATTAAATTAAAACAGAAGTTGTTCTCGACAAACAAAGTAACCAAAAAACATAGACGATTACTATATAAAACCACAGTAATGAATATCTTTAGGCCAAAAAACTAAACAAAGAATATCAACAATAAAAATAAAAATATATAACTTAGGCCACTAAAAATGTACAATTTTTAAGATCTATAAAAATAAAAATGAATCAATTAGGCCAATAAAACTAAGTATCGTTTCAAATCAAACCACCAAAAGTGGAAATAAAATCAACTACTAAATGGGGATATATAGATTTCACCCCCAACTCCAAAATCTATTCATCTAAATAGGGATATATAGATTTCACCCCCAACCCCAAAATCTATTTATTGAATTAAAACCTCGTCATAACATATAATACAAAGAACAAAGACGGAAAAAATGATACATAAGAAACACCGATATATAAAAAACCTAGTTATACAACCTCTTAGGTTTAAAAATAGAAAAGAAACACCAATCCATTACGTCAGAAAATTTACGAGGAATTTAGAATGAAACAAAGAAAGTTCGATGGAAAATTGACAAATTTTTTCAAAGAACCAATATGCATAAACGGAAATCTTAAAACACATAACTAAGAATATGATAATGTCAAATAATATAAAGAACCACGACAAATAAAATGATACGTTAAAAAACTCGATCATGAATATCTAGTTTGGGGTAAAATTTTAAAAATGATTATTAGCTAAAAGATTAAAAAAATTATGTAAAACATCAAATAAATAAAATAAAATAGGTAGGAAAAATAACCAATTAACGAGGATCTACAAAATTCACCACTGCCCCAGAATTCTAGCCAATAAATTAAAATATAATTTATTTTAGAAAAAACATGTAATCAGAAAAGATAAACAAATACCTTAAAAAACCACAGCAATGAATATCCTTAGGCTTAAAAACTAAACAAAAAGCATCAACCATAAAAACAAAAATGTCCCAATTATGCCAACAAAAAAATACCAATTTTTAGGACTATAAAAATAAAAAAAAAACAAATTAGGCCAATTAAATAATGTATCGTTTCTAATCAAACAACCAAAAAAAGAACTAAAATCAACTACTAAATGGGGATATACGGATCTCACTATTGACTCCAAAATCTAGTCATTGAATTAAGGCCTTGTTGCAAAAGATAATACGAAGAATGAAGATGGAAACAATGATACATAAAAAACTAGTTGTGAAAAACTATTAGGCTTAAAAATCGAAAAGAAATATCAATCTATTAGGTCAGCAAAATTTTATAAGGAATTAAAAATGAAATAAAGAAAGTCTGTAACGAAATTGATAGATCTTTGGGGATCAACAAATTTCACCCAATTAGGTCAATAAAATTATGTATTATTTCGAATCCAACAACCAAAAGAGGAAATACAATACACTATTAAGTGGAGATATACAAATTTCACACCTACCCCAAAATCTAATCATATTCAATTAAGATCTTGTTATAACGTATATTACAAAGAATCAAGACGGAAAAAATGACACCTAAAAAATGTGGTTATGCTTAAAAATTGAAAAGAAACACAAATCCATTATATTAGGAAAATTATGAGGAATTTAAAATGAACCAAAGAAAGTCTGAAGAAAAATTGACAGATCATTGGGATAGATAGATTTTACCCCTTGCCCCAAAGTTTAATCATAGAGTTAAAATGGAAATATTACAAAATAATGCAGAAAACCAAAACGCATAAACAGAAATCTTAAAACACGACCACCAATATACTTGTGCCAAATAATGCAAAGTACCGCGACAAATAAATTGGAATGTTAAAAAACTCGGCCTTGAATATCTTTTTAGCCTTAAAATTTAAAAAGAAAAACTAACTAAAAAATAAAATAAACTACTGAAAATTTCAAAATGAGGATATATAGTTTCAACCTTGCTCTCAAATTCTAATCAATGAATTTAACCACAAGTTGTCCAAAACAATACACATAACCAAAAAAGATAAACAAATACTTGGAAAAGCCATAGTAATGAATCACCTTATGATTAAAAACCTAACAAAAAATATCAACTATAGAAATAAAAAAGTACCAATTAAGCCAATCAAAATGTATTAATTTTTTATAACTATAAAAATATAAATACACAATTAGGCCAATAAAATTATGTATCGTTTTGAATCAAACCACTGACAGAGGAAATAATATCAGCTACTAAATGGGGATATACAAATTTCACCCCTAACCCCAAAATCTAGTCATTGAATTAAGACCTCGTTATAACAGATAATACAAACAATCAAGATGGAAACATTGATACATAAAAAACCTAGTTAAGCAAACTCTCATACATAAAATTCTTAAAGAAACACCAATCCCTAAAGTAAACAAATTCAAATTAAAAAAAGAAAATCGGTTAGAAAAAAGACCAGTTAATGGGATCTAAGGATTTCACCCCTGCCTCCAAATTCTCTAGACAAAACATATAACCTAGAAAGATGAACGAATACCATAAAAAACAACAGTATTGATTATTCATAGGCTTAAAAACTAAACAAAGAGTATTACAAATAAAATAAAAATGTACAAATTAGCCCAACAGGAAATTACCAAATTTTTAGAGGATTGAAAATAAAAATGTACTAATTAAGCCAATAAAATTATTTATCGTTTCAAATCAAACAACCAAAAGAGGAAATAAAATCGACAACTAAATGAGGAATATACGAATCTCACCCCTGACCCAAAAATCTAGTCATTGAATTAGGACCTCGTTATAGCATAAAATATAAAGAATCAAGATGGAAAAAATAATGCATAAAAAACCTAGTTATGCAAACACTTAAAACCTAGTTATGCAAACACTTACACCTAAAAATTGAAAAGAAACACCAATCCATTAGGTCAACAAAATTGTGAAATTTTAAAAAATGAAACAAAGGAAGTCTGAAAGAAAATTGACAGATCTCTGGGGATCAACAGATTTCACCATTTGCCTGTCATCGAGTTAAAATCGAAATATTGCTCAATATTGCAAAGAACCAAGATGTATAAACGAAAATTTTTAAACACATAACCACAAATGGCTAGATAATGCAAAGAACTATGACAAATAAAATAGCACGTTAAAAAACTCGGCAATGAAACTCTTTTTGGATTAAGAATTTAAAAAGAATTACCAACTAAAAGATTAAACAAATTGCAGATAATTTCTAATAAAAAAGATTGGTAGGAAAATTGACCAGTTAATGGGGATCTACATATTTCACCCCTGCTCCCAAATACTAATCAATAAATAAAAATATAAGTTATTGTGGACAAAACACATAACTAAGAATGATAAATGAATACCTTAAAAAACCAGAGTAATGAATATCTATAGGCTTTAAAACTAAACAAAGAATATCAACAAAAGAAAAAAAAATGTACCAACTAGGCCAACAAATATCTACCAGATTTTAGAACTATACAACTAAAAATATCCCAATTAGGTTAATAAAATTATGTATCGTTTCGAATCTAATAGCCAAAAGAGGAAACACAATACACTACTAAATGGAGATATACAGATTTCACCCCTACCCTAAAATCTAGTCATATTGACTTTAGATCTCGTTATAGCATATATTACAAAGAATCGAGACGGAAAATTGATACCTAAAAAACGTAAGTTATGCTAACCTTTAGGTATACAAATTGAAAAGAAACAAAAATCGATTTAGCAAAAATATGAGGAATTTAAAATGAAACAAAAACAGTTTGAAGAAAAATTGACAGATCATTGGAGATCAACAGATTTCACCCCTTGCCCAAATTCTAATAATAGAATTAAAACCGAAATATTGCCAAATAATGCAGAGAACCAAAATGCATAATCGAAAATCTTAAAACACGATCACGAATATACTTGTGCCAGATAATGCAAAGCACCACGACAAATAAATTGGAATGTTAAAAAAACGCGACCATGAATATCTTTTTAGCTTTAAAATTTAAAAAACGAATACTAACAAAAAAATAAAAATAACTACAGATAATTTCAAGATAGGGATCAATAGATTTCACCCTTGCCCCAAATTCTAATCAATAAATTTAACCACAAGTTGTCTAAGACAATACATATAACCAAGAAAGATAAACGAATACCTGGAAAAAACCATAGTAATAAATCTCCTTATGATTAAAAACGTAAAAAAAAATTATAAACTGTAGAAATAAAAAAGTACCAATTAGGCCAACGAAAATGTACTAATGTTTTTAAACTATAAAAATATAAATACACAATTAGGCCAATAAAATTATGTATCGTTTTGAATCAAACCACTGACAGAGGAAATAATATCAACTACTAAATGGGGATATACGGATTTCGCCCCTAACCCTAAAATCTAGTCATTGAATTCAGATCTCGTTATAAAAGATAATACAAACAATCAAGATGGAAACATTGATATATAAAAAAACTAATTAAGCAAACTCTCATGCTTAAAGTCTTGAAGAAACACCAATCCCTAAAGTCAACAAAATTATGAGGATTTTAAAATAAAACAAAGAAAGTTTGAAGGAAATTTGACAAATCCTTGATGATCGACATATTTCACCCTATGCCCTAAAGCTTAGTCATTGAGTTAAAATCAAAATATTACCAAACAATGCAGAGAACCAAGATGCACACACAAAAATTTAAAACACATAGCCACAAATATCCTAGTGCTAGATAATGCAAAGAATCACGACAAAGAAAATGATATGCTAAAAAACTCGTACGTGAATATCTATTTGGCTTAAAAATTTAAAAATGATTACGAATTAAAAGTATTAACAAACTTTGTATAGATTCAAATCAAAAAAAGAAAATCGATAGGAAAAAATTACTAGTTAATGGGGATGTACAGATTTCACCCCTGCTTCCAAATTCTATTCATTAAATTAAAACATAAGTTATTCTAGACAAAACATGTAACCAAGAAAGACAAACGAATACCTTAAAAACCCAAAGTAATAAATATTCTTAGTCTTAAACACTAAAAAAAATAATATCAACAATAACTAACATTAAAATGTACCAAGTAAACCAACATAAATGTACCAATTTTTTAGGACTATAAAAATAAAATTGTACCAGTTAGGCCAATAAAATTATGTACCATTTCGAATCAAATAACCAAAAGAGGTACTAAATAAGGATATACGGATCTCACCATTGACCCCAATATCTAGTCATTGAATTAGGACCTCGTTATAACAAAAAATACAAAGAATCGAGACAAAAAAAATGATATATAAAAAACCTAATTATGCAAACGCTTACGTTTAAAAATTGGAAAAAAACAACAATCCATTAAGTTCGCAAAATTGTGAGGAATTTAAAATGAAACAAAAAAGTATGAAAGTAAATTGACAGATCGCAGAGGATCAACATATTTGACCCCTTTCCCCAAAATCTAGTCATGGAGTTAAAATTTAAATGCTGCCAAATAATGCAGAGAACCAAGATGCATAAACGGAAAATTTGAAACACATAACCACGACCAGAAAATATAAAGAACCACGACAAATAAAATGGTATGCTAAAAAACTCGATCGTGAATATTTATTTGGCTTAAAAAAATAAAAAGGATCATGAACTAAAAGTTTTAACGAACTAGGGTCAAATTCAAATCAAAAAAAGAAAATCGATTGGAAAAATGACCAGCTAATGGGATCTACGGATTTCACCACAGCCTCCAAATTTTAGTCAATAAATTAAAACATAAGTTATTCTAGACAAAACATGTAACCATGAAAGATAAACGAATACCATAAAAAACAACAGTGATAAATATTCACATGCTTAAAAATTTAACAAAAAGTATTAAAAAGAAAATAAAAATGTACCAATTAGGCCAAAAGGAATGTACTAATTTTGTAAAAAATTGAAAATAAAAATGTAGCAATTAAGCTAATAAAATTATTTATCATTTCAAATCAAACAACCAAAAGAAGAAATAAAATCAACTACTAAATGAGGATATATGAATCTCAACTCTGACCCTAAAATCTATTTATCGAATTAGGACCTCATTATAGCATAAAATAAAAGGAATCAAGAAGGAAAAAATGATACATAAAAAACCTAGTTATGCAATCACTTACGCTTAAAAATTGAAAAGAAATACCAATCCATTAGGTCAGTAAAATTGTGAGGGAATTTAAAATGAAACAAAAAAAGTTTGAAAAAAATTTTACAGATTTTACCCCTGCCCCCAAATACTAATCAAAAAATAAAAATATAAGTTATTGTGGACAAAACACGTAATCAAGAATGATTAATGAATACCTTAAAAAACCAGAGTAATAAATACCTTTAGGCCTTAAAACTAAACAAAGAATATCAACACTAAAAAAAATATATACCTAATAGGCCGCAAAAAATGTACCAGATTTTTAGACCCATAAAAATGAAAATATCCCAATTAGGTTAATAAAATGATGTATCGTTTCGAATCTAACAGCTAAAAGAGGAAACACAATACACTACTAAATGGAGATATATGGATTTAACCCATACTCCAAAATCTAGTCATATAGAATTAATATCTCGTTATAACATATATTATAAAGAATCAAGAAGGTAAAAATGATACCTAAAAACCATAGTTATGCAAACCCTTAGGCTTAAAAATTGAAAAGAAACGCATATCTATTAAGTTAGCAAAATTATGAGGAATTTAAAATGAAACAAAGAAATCCTGAAAAAAAATTGACAGATCATTGGGGATCGACAGATTTCACCGCTTGCCCCAAAGTTTTGTCATCGTGTTAAAATCGAAATATTGTTAAATATTGAAAAGAACCAAGATGTATAAACGGAAAATTTGAAACACATAACCACGAATGGCCAGATAATGCAAGAACCACGACAAATAAAATAGCATGTTAAAAAACGAGGCGATGAAAATCTTTTTCGATTAATAATTTAAAAAGAATTACTAACTAAAAGATTAAACAAACTGCAGACAATTTCTATAAAATAGATTGGTAGGAAAAATTACCAGTTAATGAGTTTCTACAGCTTTCACCCCTCTCCCCAAATACTAATCAATAAATAAAAATATAAGTTATTGTGGATAAAACACGCAACCAAGAATGATAAATGAATATCTTTAAGCCATAAAACTAACCAAATAATATCAACAATAGAACAAAAAAATATATCAATTAGACCAACAAAAATGTGCAAGATTTTTAGAACTATACAAATAAAAAGATCACAATTAGGTCAATAAATTATGTATCGTTTCGAATCTAACAGCTAAAACAAGAAACAAAATACACTACTAAATGGAGACATAAGGATTTAACCCCTACTCCAAAATTTACTCATATTGAATTTAGATATCGTTATAGCATATATTACAAAGAATAAAAAATTATACCTAAAAAACGAAGTTATACAAACCTTTAGGCTTACAAATTGAAAAGAAACAAAAATCCATTAAGTTAGCAAAATTATGAGGAATTTAAAATGAGACATAAAAAGGCTGAAGAAAAATTAACAGATCATTGGAGATCGACATATTTCACCCCTTGCCCCAAAGTCTGGTCATACTATTAAAATCGATATATTGCTAAATATTGAAAAGAACCAAAATGTATAAATAGAAATTTTTAAACACATACAAACAATCAAGATGGAAACAGTGATACATAAAAAAACCAAGTTAAGCATACTCTCATGCTTAAAAATCTTAAAGAAACACCAATCTGTAAAGTCAACAAAATTATGAGGATTTTAAAATGAACAGATCATTAGGGCTCGACAGATTTCACCCTTTGACCAAAAGTCTAATCATAGAGTTAAAAACCGAAATATTGTCTAATAATGCAGAGAACCAAAACGCATAAATGGAAATCTTAAATGACGAATATACTTGTGCTACATAGTACAAAGTACCACGACAAATAAATTAGAATGTTAAAAACTCGGCCATGAATTGCTTTTTTACCTTAAAATTTAAAAAGGAATACAAACTAAAAAATAAAACAAACTATGAAAGTTTCAAGATGGGGATCTACAGATTTCACCCTTGCCCCCAAATTCTAATCAAAATTTAACCACAAGTTGTCCAAGACAATACACATAACAAAAAAAGATAAACTAATACCCAAAAAAACAAAAGTAATGAATCTCCTTGGGATTAAAAAGCTAAAAAAAAAAATCAATAGAAATAAAAAAAGTACCAATTAGGCCAACGAAAATGCACCAGTTTTATATGACTATAATATAAATATACAATTAGACCAATTAAATTGTGCATCATTTTGAATAAAAAAACTGACAGAAGAAATAATATAAACTACTAAATGGGGATATAAGGAGTTCACTCCTGACAACAAAATCAAGCCTTTGAATTAAGACCCCGTTATAACAGATAATACAAATAATTAAGATGGAAACATTAATACATAAAAAAACAAACTTAAGCATACTCTCATGCTTAAGAATCTTAAAGAAACACCAATCCCTAAAGTCTATAAAATTATGAGGATTTTAAAATGAACAGATCATTTGGAATCGACAAATTTCACCCTTTCCTACAAAGTCTAATCACAGAGTTAAAAACTGAAATACAGTCTAATAATGCATAGAACCAAAAAGCATAAACGGAAATCTAAAAACACAACCACGAATATACTTGCGCCAGATAATACAAAGCACCGCGACAAATAAATTAGAATGCTAAAAAACTCGGCCTTAAATATCGTTTTTACCTTAAAATTTAAAAGGAATACGACCTAAAAAATAAAAAAAAACTATGGAAATTTCAAGATGGGGATCTATAAATGTCACCCTTGCCCACAAATACTAATCAATAAATTTAACAAGTTGTCCAAGACAATACACTTAACCAAAAAAGACAAACTAATACTTGGAAAACCATAGTAATGAATCTCCTTAGGATTAAAAACCTAACAAAAAATATCTACTATAGAAATAAAAAAAAACCAATTAAGCCAACAAAAATGCACCAGTTTTTTAGGACAATAATATAAATATACAATTAGACCAATTGAATTGTGTATCTTTTTGAATCAAATACCTGACAGAGAAATAATATCAACTACTAAATGGGGATATAAGGATTTCACCACTGACCCCAAAATCCAGTCATTGAATTAAGACCCCAGTATAACAGATAATACGAACAATCAAGATGGAAACATTGATACATGAAAAAACAAAATTAAGCATACTCTCATGCTTAAAAATCTTAAAGAAACACCCATCCTTAAAATCAACAAAAGTGTGAGGATTTTAAAATGAACAGATCCTTAGGGATCGACAGATTTCACGCTTTGTCCCAAAGTCTAATCATAAAGTTAAAAATCGAAATATTGTCAAATACTGCAAAGAACCAAAACGCATATAAACGGATATCTTAAAACACGACCACGAATATACTAGTGCTATATAATACAAAGTACCAAGAGAAATAAATTAGAATGTTAAAAAACTCAGCCATGAATATCTTTTTTACCTTAAAATTTAAAAAGGAATAATAACTAAAAAATAAAACAAACAACGGAAATTTCAAGAAGGGGATCTATAGATTTCACCTTTGCCCCCAAATTCTAACCAATAAATTTAACCACAAGTTGTCCAAGACAATATACATAACAAAAAAAGATAAACTAATACTTGGAAAAACGATAGTAATGAATCTCCTTAGGATTAAAAACATAACAAAAAATATGAATTATACAAAGAAAAAAAGTACCAAATATGCCAAAAAAAATACACAAGTTTTTTAGGACTATATTATAAATTTACAAATAGGCCAATTAAATTATGTTACATTTTGAATCAGACAACTGACAGAAGAAATAATATCAACTACTAAATGGGGATATAAGAATTTTACCCCCGACCCCAAAATCCAGTCATTGAATTAAGACCTCGTTATAACAGATAATACAAACAATCAAGATGGAAACATTGAAACATAAAAAAACCAAGTTAAGCATATACTCTCATGCTTAAAAATCTTAAAGAAACACCAATCCCTAAAGTCAACAAAATTATGAGGATTTTAAAAGGAACATATCGTTAGAGATTGACAGATTTCACCCTTTGCCCCAAAGTCAAATCATAGAGTTAAAAACCGAAATATTGTCAAATAATGCAGAGAACCAAAACGCATAACCATGAATATCTTTTTTACCTTAAAATTTAAAAAGGAAAACTAATTAAAAAATAAAAATATAGAAATTTCAAGATGGGGATTTATAGATTTCACCCTTTCCCCCAAATTTTAATCAACAAACTCAACCACAAGTTGTTCAAGACAATACACATTAGCAAAAAAGATAAACTAATACCTGGAAAAACCATAGTAATGAATCACTTTAGACCAATTAAATTGTGTATCATTTTGAATAAAACAACTGACAGAGAAATAATATCACCTACTAAATGAGGATATAAGGATTTCACCCCTGCCCCCAAAATCCAGTCATTGAATTGAGACTCCGTTATAACAGATAATACAAAACAATCAAGATGGAAACATTAATACATAAAAAAACCAAGTTAAGCATACTCTCATGCTTACAAATCTTAAAGAAACACAAATCCCTAAAGTCAACAAAATTATGATGATTTTAAAATGAACAGATCATTAGGGATCGACAGATTTCACCCCTTTCCCTAGAGTCTAATCATAGAGTTAAAAACCGAAATATTGTCTAATAATGCAGAGAACCAAAACGCATAAATGGAAATCTTAAATGACGAATATACTTGTGCTACATAGTACAAAGTACCACGACAAATAAATTAGAATGTTAAAAACTCGGCCATGAATTGCTTTTTTACCTTAAAATTTAAAAAGGAATACAAACTAAAAAATAAAACAAACTATGAAAATTTCAAGATGGGGATCTACAGATTTCACCCTTGCCCCCAAATTCTAATCAATAAATTTAACCACAAGTTGTCCAAGACAATACACATAACCAAAAAAGATAAACTAATATCTTGAAAACCAATATTAATGAATCTCCTTTAGATTAAAAGCCTTACAGAAAATATCAACTATAGAAATAAAAAAGAACCAATTGGGCCAACAAAACAGCACCAGTTTTTTTTTACTATAATGTAAATATACAATTAGACCAATTAAATTATGTATCATTTTGAATCAAACAACTGACAGAAGAAATAATATCAACTACTAAATGGGGATATAAGGATTTCACCCCTGACCCCAAAATTCATTCATTGAATTAAGACCCCGTTGAAACAGATAATACAAACAATCAAGATGGAAATATTGATACATAAAAAAACCAAGTTAAGCATACGCTCATGCTTAAAAATCTTAAAGAAACACCATTCCTAAAGTCTACAAAACTATGAGGATTTTAAAATGAACAGATCATTAGAGATCGACAGATTTCATCCTTTGTCCCAAAGTGTAATCATAGATTTAAAAACCGAAATATTGTCAAATAATGCAGAGAACCAGAAAGCCTGAACGAAAATCTTAAAACTCGTCTACGAATATACTTGTGCCAGATAATACAAAGTACCTCGACAAATAAATTAGAATGTTAGAAAACTCGGCCATGACTATCTTTTCTACCACAAGTTGTCTAAGACAATACACATAACCAAAAAAGATAAACTGATACCTAGAAAAACCATAGTAATGAATCTTATTTGGATTAAAATTCTTACAAGAAATATCAAGTATAGAATCAAAAAGTACCAATTAGGCCAACAAAAATGCACCAGTTTTTTGGGACTAGAATATAAATATAAAATTAGACTAATTAAATTATGTATCATTTTGAATCAAACAAATGACAGAAGAAATAATATCAACTACTAATTGAAGATATAAAGATTTCACCCCTGATCCCAAAATCCAGTCATTGAATTAAGACCCCGTTATAACAGATAATACAAACATCAAGACGGAAACATCGATACATAAAAAAAAACACGTTAAGCATAATCTCATGCTTAAAAAACTTAAAGAAACAACAATCCCTATCTCAAAATCTAGTCATTGAATTAAGACCCATTATAACATATAATACAAACATCAAGATGGAAACATTGATACATAAAAAAAACAAGTTAAGCATAATCTCATGTTTAAAAATCTTAAAGAAACACCAATCCCTAAAGTCAACAAAATTATGAGGATTTTAAAATGAACAGATCATTAGTGATCGACAGATTTCACCCTTTGCCCCAAAGTCTAATCATAGAGTTAAAAAACGAAATATTGTCAAATAATGTAGAGAACCAAAATGCATAAACGAAAATCCTAAAACACGACCACGAATATACTTGTGCAAGATAATACAAAGTACCACGACAAAAAAATTAAAACGTTTAAAAACTCGAGCATGAATATCTTTTTTACCTTAAAATTTAAAAAGGAATACTAGCTAAAAAATAAAACAAACTATGGAAATTTTAAGATGGGCATCTATAGATTTCAACCTTGCCCCAAATTCTAATCAATAAGTTTAACCACAAGCTGTCCAAGATAATACACAACCAAAAAAGAAAAAACTAATACACCCTTGCATCAGTTTTTAAGGACTACAATATAAATATATAATTACACCAATTAAATTATGTATCATTTTGAATCAAACAAATGACCGAAGAAATAATATCAACTACTAAATGGGGATAAACCCCTGACCCCAAAATAAAGTCATAGAATTAAGATCCCGTTATTACATATAATACAAACAATCAAGATGGAAACATTGATACATAAAAAAATCAAGTTAAGCATACTCTCATGCTTAAAAATCATAAAGAAACACCAATCCCTAAAGTCGACAAAATTATGTTGATTTTAAAATGAATAGATCCTTAGGAATCGACAGATTTCAGCCTTTGCCCCAAACCCTATTCATAGAGTTAAAAACCGAAATATTGTCAAATAATAAAGAGACCCAAAACGCATAAATGAAAATCTTAAAACACGACTACGAATGTACTTGTGCAAGATAATACAAAATACCACGACAAATAAATTTGAATGTTAAAAAACACGGCAACGAATATCTTTTTCACCTCAAAACTTAAAAAGGAATACCAACTAAAAAATAAAACAAACTATGGAAATTAAAAGATGGGGATCTATAGATTTCACCCTTGCCCCAAAATTCTAATCAATAAATTTTACCACAAGTTATCCAAGACAATACAAATAACAAAAAAAGATAAACTAATACCTGAAAAATCATAGTAATGAATCTCCTTAGGATTAAAAACCTAACAAAAAATATCAACTACAGAAATAAAAAAGGACCAATTAGGCCAACAAAAATGCACCAAATTTTTAAGACTATAATATAAATATACAATTAGACCGATTAAATTGTGTATCATTTTGAATCAATCAACTAACAGAAGAAATAATATCAACTACTAAATGGGGATCTAAGGATTTCACCCTTGACCCCAAAATCAAGTCATTGAGTTAAGATCCCGTCATAACAGATAATACAAACAATCAAGATGGAAACATTGATACATAAATAAGCCAAGTTAAGCATACTCTCATGTTTAAAATTCTTGAAGAACACCAATCCTTGAGGTCAACAAAATTATGAAGATTTTAAAATGAACAGATCATTAGGGATCGACAGATTTACCCTTTGCCCCAATGTCTAATCAGAGAGTTAAAAATCGAAATATTGTCAAATAGTGCAAAGAACCAAAACGCATAAACGGAAATCTTAAAACACGACGACGAATATACTTGTGCCAGGTAATACAAAGTAACACGACAAATAAATTAAAATATTAAAAAACTTGATCATGAATATATTTTTTACCTTACAATTTAAAAAGGAATGTTAACTAAAAAACCTATGAAAATTTCAAGATGGGAATCTATAGATTTCACCCTTGCGCTTAAATTCTAATATAAATATACAATTAGACTATAATAGAAATATACAATTAGATCAATTAAATTATGTATCATTTTGAATCAAACAACTGACATAAGAAATAATATCAACTACTAAATTGGGATATAAGGATTTCACCACTAACTCCAAAATCTGGTCAATGAATTTAGACCCCGTTATAACAGATAATACAAACAAGCAAGATGAAAACATTGATACATAAGAAGACAAAGTTAAGCTGACTCTCATACTTAAAAATCTTAAAGAAACACCAATCCCTAAAGTCAAAAAAATTATGAAAATTTTAAAATGAATAGATCATTAGAGATCGACATATTTCGCCATTTGTCGCTAAGGCTAATCATAGAGTTAAAAACCGAAATATTGTCAAATAATACAGAGAACTAAAACGCATAAACGAAAATCTTAAAACACGACCTCGAATATACTTTTGCCAGATAATACAAAGTACCACGAGAAAGAAATAAGAATGTTATAAAACTCGGTCATGAATATCTTTTTTACCTTAAATTTTAAAAAGGAATACTAACTAAAAAATAAAACAAACTATGAAAATTTCAAGATGGGGATCAATAGATTTCACCTTAGTCCCCAAATTCTAATCAATAAGTTTAACCACAAGTTGTCTAAGACAATATACATAACCAAAAACGATAAACTAATACCTAGAAAAAACATAGTAACGAATCTCCTTAGGATTAAAAACATAACAAAAAATATAAACTATAGAAATAAAAAAGTACCAATTTGGGCCAACAAAAATGCACCAGCTTTTTAGGACTACAATATAAATATACAATTAGACCAATTAAATTATGTATCATTTTGAATAAAACAACTGACAGAAGAAATAAAATCAACTACCAAATGGGGAAATAAGGATTTCATACCTGACCCTAAAATCCAATCATTGAATTAAGACCCTGTTATAAAAGATAATACAAACAATCCAGATGGATACATTGATACATAAAAAAACCAAGTTATGCATACTCTCATGCCTAAAAATCTTAAAGAAACACCAATCCCTAAAGTCAATTAATTTATGAGGATTTTAAAATGAGCTGATCATTAGGGATCGACAGATTTCACCCTTTGCCCCAAAGTCTAATCATAGAGTTAAAAACTGAAATATTGTAAAATAATGCAAAGAACCAAAACGCATAAACATAAATCTTAAACCACGACCATGAATAAACTTGTGCCGGATAATACAATGTACCAGGACAAATAAATTAGAATGTTAAAAACTCGGCCATGAATATCTTATTCACCTTAAAATTTAAAAATGGTTACTTAATAAAAAATAAAATAAACTATGGAAATTTCAAGACGGTGATCTATAGATTTCACCTTTGCCCCCAAATTCTAATCAATAAGTTTAACCACAAGTTGTCAAAGACAATACACATAACCAAAAAAGATAAATTAATACCTAGAAAAACCATAGTAACGAATCTTCTTAGGATTAAAAACCTAACAAAAAATATCCACTATAGAAATAAAAAAGTACCAATTCGGCCAACAAAAATGCACCATATTTTTAGGGGTTCAATATAAATATACAATTAGACCAATTAAATTATGTATAATTTTGAATCAATCAACTAACAGAAGAAATAATAACAACGATTAATTGGGGATATAATGATTTCACCCCGGACCCCAAAATCTAGTCATTAAATTAAGACCAGGTTACGACAAATAATACAATCAATCAAGATGGAAACATCGATACGTAAAAAAACCAAGTTAAGCATACTCTCAAGCATAAAAATCTTTAAGAAATACCAATCCCTAAAGTAAAAAAAATTAAGAGGATTTTAAAATGAACAGATCATTAGGGATCGACTGATTTCACCCATAGAGTTAAAAACCGAAATACTGTCAAATAATGCAGAGAACCAAAACGCCTAAAATGAAATCTTAAAACACGAGCACGAATATACTTGTGTCAGATAATACAAAGTACCACGTCAAATAATTAGAATGTTAAAAAACTTGGACGTGAATATCTTTTTCATCTTAAAATTTAAAAATGAATACTTACTTAAAAATAAAAGAAACTATATAAATTTCAAGATGGGGATCTAAAGATTTCACCTTTGCCCCCAAATTCTAATAAAAAAGTTTAACCACAAGTTGTCCAAGACAATACACATAACCAAAAAACATAAACTAATACCAAGAAGAACCTTAGTACCGAATCTCTTAACGATTAAAAACATGACAAAAAATATCAATTATAGAAATAAGAAAGTACCAAGTGGGCCAAAATAAATGCACCAGTTTTTTAGGACTATAATATAAATATACAATTAGACCAATTAAATTTCGTATCATTTTGAATCGAACAACTGACAGAAAAAATAATACCAACTACTAAATGGGGATATACGGATTTCACCCCTGACCCTAAAATCTAGTCATTAAATTAAGTCCCCGTTATAACAGATAATACAAACAATCAAGATGGAAACATTGATACATAAAAATACTAGGTTAATCATACTCTAATACTTAAAAATCTTAAAGAAACACCAATCCTTAAAGTCAACAAAATTATGAGGATTTTAAAATGTACGAATCATTAGGGATCGACATATTTCGCCCTTTGCCGCAAAGTCTAATCATAGATTTTAAAACCGAAATATTGTCAAATAATGCAAAGAAAAAAAAAACATAAACGGAAATCTTAAAACACGACCGTGAATATACTTTTGCCAGTTAATACACCGTACCACGACAAATAAATTAGAATGTTAAAAAACTCGTCGTTGAAGATCTTTTTCACCTTAAAATTTAAAAAGGAATGCTAACTAAAAAACAAAACAAACGATGGAAATTTCAAGATGGGGATCGACAGATTTCACCCTTGCCCTCAAATTCTAATCAATAAGTTTAATCACAAGTTGTCCAAGAAAATACACATAACCAAAAAAGATAAACTAATACCAGGAGAAACCATAGTAACGAATCTCCTTTGGATTAAAAAACTAACATAACATATTAACTATAGAAAAAAAGAAATGCCAATTGGGCCAACTAAACTTCATCAATTTTTTCGGACTATAATATAAATATACAATTAGACCATTTAAATTATGTATCATTTTGAATCAAACAACTGACAGAAGAAATAATATCAACTACTAAATGGGGATATAAGGATTTCACTCTTGACCCTAAAATCCAGTCATTGAATCAAAACCCCATTACAACATAAAATATTAACACTCAAGATGGAAACATTGATACATAAAAAAACCAAGTTATGCATACTGTCATGTTTAAAAATCTTTAAAAAACACCAATCCCTAAAGTACACCAAATTACGAGGATTTTAAAATGAACAGAGCATTAGGGAACGACAGATTTCACCCTTTGCCCCAAAGACTAATCATAGAGTTAAAAACATAAATATTGTCTAATAATGCAAAGAACCAAGACGCATAAGCGGAAACTTTAAAACACGACCACGAATATATTTGTGCCAGATAATACAAAGTACCACATCAAATAAAATAGAATTTTAAAAAACTCGGCCGCAAAGAATTTTTTACCCTAAAATTTACAAAGGAATACTAACTAAATAATAATGCAAACTATGGAAATTTCAAGATGGGGATCTATAGGTTTCACCCTTGCCCCCAAATTCACATGTTGTCCAAGACAATACACATAACCAAAAAAGGTAAACTAATACCTGGAAAACCATAGTAACGAATCTCCTTAGAATTTAAAACCTAACAAAAAAAAACAACTATAGGACTATAATATAAATATATAATTAGACGAATTAAATTATGTATCATTTTGAATCAAATAAATGACAGAAGAAATAATATCAACTACTAAATGGGAATAAACCCCTGACCCCAAAATCAAGTCATTAAATTAAGACCCCGTTCTTACAGATAATACAAACAATCAAGATGGAAACATTGAAACATAAAAAAATCAAGTTAAGCATACTCTCATGCTTAAAAATCCTAAAGAAACACCAATCCTTAAAGTTAACAAAATTATGATGATTTTAAAATGAACAGAACATTAGGGATCAACTGATTTCACGCTTTGCCCCAAAGTCTAATCATAGAGTTAAAAACCGAAATATTGTAAAATACTGCAGAGAACCAAAAAGCATTAACGGAAATCTTAAAACACGACCACGGATATACTTGTGCCAGATAATACAAAGTACCACGACAAATAAATTAGAATGTTAAAAAACTCGGCCATGAATATCTTTTCTACCTTAAAATTTAAAAAGGAATACTAACTAAAAAATAAAACAAACAAAGGAAATTCAAGATGGGGATCTATGGATTTCACCTTTGCCCCCAAATTCTAACCAATAAGTTTAACCACAAGTTGTCCAAGACAATACACATAACAAAAAAAGATGTACTAAAACCTGAAAAAACCATAGTAACGAATCTCCCTGAGATTAAAATCCTAACAAAAAATATTACTTATAGAAATAAAAAAGTACAAATTGAGCTAACAAAGCTACACCAGTTTTTAAGGACTATAATATAAATATACAATTAGACCAATTAAATTATGTATCATTTTGAATCAAACAACTGACAGAAGAAATAATATCAACTACTAAATGGGGATATAAGGATTTCACCCCTTATCCCAAAATCCAGTCATTGAATTAAGACCCCGTTAGTACAGATAACACAAACAATCAAGATGGAAACATTGATACATTAAAAAACCAAGTTAAGCATACTCTCATGCTTAAAACTCTTAAAGAAACACCAATCCCTAAAGTCAACAAAACTATGAGGATTTTAAAATGAACAGATCATTAGGGATCGACAGATTTCACCCTTTGCCCCAAAGTCTAATCATAGAGTTAAAAACTGAAATATTGTCAAATAATGCAGAGAACCAAAACGAATAAACGGAAATGTTAAAACACGACCACAAATATACCTAAGCCAGATAATGCAAAGTACCACGACAAATAATTTAGAAGGGTAAAAAACTAGGTCATGAATATCTTTTTTACCTTAAAGTTTAAAAAGGAATACTAACTAAAAAATAAAAACAAATTATGGACAATTTCAAGTTGGGGATCTATAGATTTCACCTTTGCCCCCAAATTCTAATCAATAAATTTAACCACAAGTTGTTCAAGATAATACACATAACCAAAAAAGATGAACGAATACCTGGAAAAACCATAGTAATGAATCTCTTTAGGATTAAAAACGTAACAAAAAATAACAACTATAGAAATAAAAATGTACCAAATAGGCCAACAAAAATGCACCAATTTCTTAGGACTATAAAAATAAAAATGTACAGTTAGGCCAATAAAATAAAGTATCGCTTTGAATCAAAAAATTCATATAGGAAATAATATCAACTACTAAATGAGGATATAAGGATTTCACCCCGAAAATCCAATCATTGAAGTAAAACCCTGTTATAACAGATAATACAAACAATCAAGATGGAAACATTGATACATAAAAAAACCTAGTTAAGCAAACTCTCAAGCTTAAAATTCTTAAAGAAACATGAATCCCTCAAGTCAACAAAATTATGAGGATTTTAAAATGAAACAAAGAAAGTTTGAAGGAAAATTGACAGATCATTGAGGATCGACAAATTTCACCCTTTGCCCCAAAGTTTAGTACTTGAGTTAAACACGAAATATTACCAAAAAAATGTAAAGAACCAAGATACGCACACGAAAAAATCAAATCACAACCACGAATATCTTAGTGCCAGATAATGCAAAGAATCACGACAAAGAAATTGGTATGTTAAAAAACTCGTGCGTGAATATCTATTTGACTTAAAATTTTAAAAATGATTACGAAGTAAAAGTGTTTACAAATTTTTGTATAGTTTCAAAAAAAAAAATCGAAAATCGATAGGAAAAATGACCAGTTAATGGGGATGTACATATTTCACCTCTGCCTCCAAATTTTACTCAATAAATTAAAACATAAGTTTTCTAGACAAAACATGTAACGAAGAAAGATAAACAAATACCTTAAAAACAGTAAAACTAAACTAAAAATATCAATTATAAAATTAAAATGTACCAATTAAGCCAACAGAAATGTACCAATTTTTTAGGATTATAACAATAAAAATGTACTAATTAGGCCAATAAAATTATGAACCGTTTCGAATAAAATAACAAAAATAAGAAATAAAATCAGCTATAAATAAGGATATACGGATCTCACCCCTAAATCCAATACATTAAATCAGCAAAATTGTGAGGAATTTAAAATGAAACAAAGAAAGTTTGAATGAAAATTGACAGATCTTTGAGGATCAATAGATTTTACCCTTTGCCCCCAAAGTCTTGTCATCGAGTTGAAATCGAAATATTTTTAAATACTGCAAAGAACCAAGATGTTTAAACGAAAATTTTTAAACACAACCACGAATGGCCAGATAATACAAAGAACCACGACAAATAAAATAGCACGTTAAAAAACTTGACGATGAAAATCTTTTTGGATTAATAATTTAAAGAATTACCAACTAAAAGATTAAACAAACTGCAGAAAATTTCTAATAAAAAAAGATTTGTAGTAAAATTGAGCAGTTAATGGGGATCTACAGATTTCACCCCTGCCCCCAAATACTAATCAACAAATAAAAATATATGATATTACAAACAAAACACGTAACCAAGAATGATAAATGAATACCTTAAAAAACAAAAGTAATGAATATCTTTAGGCTTTAAAACTAAAGAAAGAATATCAACAATAAAAAAATATATATATACCAATTAGGCCAACAAAAATGCACCAAATTTTTCGAATTAAATAAATAAAAATATTCCAATTAGGTCAATAAAATTATGTATCATTTCGAATCTAATAGCCAAAAGAAAAAACATAATACACTATTAAATGGAGATATACGGATTTCACCCCCAACCAAAAATCTAGACATATTGAATACAGATCTCGTTATAACATATAATACAAAGATTCAAAACGGAAAATATGATACCTAAAAAATATAGTCATGCAAACCCTTAGGCCTAAAAATTGAAAAGACACGCAGATCCATTAAGTTAGCAAAATTATAAGGAATTTAAAATCAAACAAAGAATATCTGAAGAAAAATTAATAGATCATTAGGGATCGACATATTTCACCCCTTGCCGCACAGTCTAATCATAGAGTAAAAACCGAAATATTGTCAAATAATGCAGAGAGCCAAAACTCATAAACGCAAATCTTGAAACACGACCACAAATATACTTGTACCAGATAATACAAAGTACCACAACAATTAAATTAGAATGTTAAAAAACTCAGCCGTGAATATCTTTTTTACATTAAAATTTAAATATGAATACTAACTAAAAAATAATGCAAACTATGGAAATTTAAAGATGGGGATCTATAGATTTTATCCTTGCCCCCAAATTCTGGACAATAAATTTAACCACAAGTTGCCCATAGACAATACACATAACCAAAAATGATAAACTAAAACTTGGAAAAACCATAGTAACGAATCTCCTTAGGAATAAAATCCTAAAGAAAAATATCACCTATCAAAATAAAAAAGTACCAATTGGGCCAACAAAATTGCACCAGTTTTTTTGGACTATAATACAAATATACAATTAAACCAATTAAATTATGTATCATTTTGAATTAAACAACTGACAGAAGAAATAATATCAACTACTAAATGGGGAAATAAGAATTTCACCCCTGACCCCAAAATCCAGTCATTGAATCAAGACCCCGTTAGAACAGATAATACAAACAATCAAGATGGAAACATTAATACATAAAAAAACCAAGTTAAGCATACTCTCATGCTTAAAAATCTTTAAGAAACACCAATCCCTAAAGTCGACAAAATTATGAGGATTTTAAAATGAACAGATCATTAGGGATCGACAGATTTCAGCCTTTGCCCCAAAGTCTAATCATAAAGTTAAAAACCAAAATAATGTCAAATAATGTAGAGAACCAAAACGAATAACGGAAATGTTAAAATGCGACCACTAATATACCTGTGCCAGATAAAAAACATAAAAATAACTATGGAAATTTCAAGATGGGGATCTATAGATATCACCCTTATCCCCAAATTCTAATCAATAAATTTAACCACGAGTTGTCCAAGGCATTACACATAAGAAAAAAGATATACCAAACCTGGAAAAACAATAGTAATGAATCTCCGTATGATTAAGAAACCTAACAAAAAATATCAACTACTGAAAAAAAAAAAAAAAGAACCAATTAGGCCAACGAAAATGCACCATATTTTTAAGATTATAATATAAATATACAATTAAACCAATTAAATTATGTATCATTTGAATCAAACAACTGACAAAAGAAATAATATCAACCACTAAATGGGGATATAAGGAGGTCACCCCTGACACCAAAATCCATTAAATGAATTAAGAACATGTTATAACAGATAATACAAAAAATCAAGATGGAAACATTGATACATAAAAAAACAATCCTGACCCCAAAATCCATTCATTAAATTAAGACCCCGTTATAACAGATAATAAAAACAATCCAGATGGAAACATTGATACCTAAAAAAACCAACTTAAACATACTCTCATGCTTAAAAATCTTTAAGAACACCAATCCCTAAAGTCAACCAAATTATGAGGATTTTAAATGAACAGGGCATTAGAGAACGATAGATTTCACCCTTTGCCCCAAAGTCTAATTATAGAGTTAAAAACCGAAATATTGTCAAATAATGCAGAGAACCATAACGCATAAATGGAAATCTTAAAACACGACCACAAATATACTTATTCCAGATAATACAAAGTACCACAACCAATAAATTAGAATGTAAACAAACTCGACCATGAATATCTTTTTTACATTAAAATTTACAAAGGAATACTAACTAAAAAATAATGCAAACTATGGAAACTTCAAGATGGGGATCTTTAGATTTCGCCCTTGCCACCAAATTCTAATTAATAAATTTAACCACAAGTTGTCCAAGACAATACACATAACCAAAAAAGATAAATTAATAACTCAAAAAACCATAGTAACGAATCTCCTTAGAATTATAAACCTAACAAAACAAATCACTTATAAAAATAAAAAAGAACCAATTGGGCCAACAAAACTGCACCAAGTTTTTAGGACTATAATATAAATATACAATTAGACCAATTAAATTATGTATCATTTTAAATCATGCAACTGAGGGGAGAAATAATATCAACTACTAAATGGGGAAATAACGATTTCACCTTTGATCTCAAAATCCAATCAATGAATTAAGACCCGTTACAACGGAAAATACAAACAATCAAGATGGAAACATTAATACATAAAAAAACAAAGTTAAATATACTCTCATGCTTAAAAATCTTAAAGAAACACCAATCCCTAAAGTTAACAAAATTATGAGGATTTTAAAATGAATAGATCATTAAGGATCGACAGATTTCACCTTTTTCCCCAAAGTCTAATCATGGAGTTAAAAATCGAAAAATTGTCAAATAATGCAGAAAATCAAAACGCATAAACGGAAATGTTAAAACACAACCACATATATAACTGTGAAAGATAATACAAGGTAACACGACAAATAAATTAGAATGTTAAAAAAATCGGCCATGAATATCTTTTTTTCCTTAAAATTTGAAAAAGAATTCTAACAAAAAAATAAAACAAACTATGGAAATTTCAAGATGGGGATCTATAGATTTAACCCTTGCACCCAAATTCTAATCAATAAATTTAACCTCGAGTTGTCCAAGATAAAACACATAACTAAAAATGATAAACTAGTACCTGGAAAAACCATAGTAAAGAATCTCCGTAGGATTAAAAACCTAAAAAAAATATCAACTTCATAAATAAAAAAGTACCAATTGGGCAAAAAAAAACGCACGTTTTTTAGGACTATGATATAAATATACAATTAGACCAACTAAATTATGTATCATTTTGAATCACACAACAGACAGAAGAAATAATATCAACTACTCATTGGGAAAATAAGGATTTCACTCCTGACTCCAAAATCTAGTCATTGAATAAAGACCCCGTTAGAATAGATAATACAAACAATCAAGATGGAAACATTGACACATAAAAAAACCAAGTTAAGCATACTCACATGCTTAAAAATCTTAAAGAAACACCGATCCCTAAAGTCGACAAAATTATGAGGATTTTAAAATGAACAGATCATTAGGGATCGACAGATTTCACCCTTTGCCCCAAAGTCTAATCATACAGTAAAACCGAAAAATTGTCAAATAATGCAGAGAACCAAAACATATAAACGGAAATCTTAAACACGCCCACAAATATACTTGTGCCAGACAATACAAAGTACCATGACAAATAAATTAGAATGTTAAAAAACTCGACCATGAATATCTTTTTGACCTTTAATTTTAAAAAGGAATACTAACTAATAAATAAAACAAACTACGAAAATTTCTAGATGGGGATCTAAAGATTTCACCATTGTTCCCAAATTCTAATCATTAAGTTTGACCACAAGTTGTCCAAGACAATACACATAACCAAAAAAGATAAACTAATACCTGGAAAAACCATAGTAAGGAAACTTCATTAGGATTAAAAACCTAACAAAAAATATCAACTATAGAAATAAAAAAGTACCAATTTGGATCAACAAAAATGCACCAGATTTTTAGGACTATAATATAAATATACAATTAGACCAATTAAATTATGTATCATTTTGAATCAAACAACTGAAAAAAGAAATAAAATCAACTACCAAATGGGGATATAATGATTTCATCCCTGACCCTAAAATCCAGTCATTGAATTGAGACCCCGTTATAACAAATGATACAAACAATCAAGATGGAAATATTGATACATAAAAAAAACCAAATTAAGCATACTCATGCTTGAAAATCTCAAAGAAACACCAATCCCTAAGGTCGACAAAATTATGAGGATTTTAAAAATAACAGATCATTAGGGATCGACAGATTTCACCCCTTGCCCCAAAGTCTAACCACAAGTTGCCCATAGACAATACACAGAACCAAAAATGATAAACTAAAACTTGGAAAAACCATAGTAACGAATCTCCTTAGGATTAAAATCCTACAGAAAAATATCACCTATAGAAAAAAAAAGTACCAATTGGGCCAACAAAATTGCACCAGTTTTTTAGGACTATAATAGAAATATACAATTAGACCAATTAAATTATGTGTCATTTTGAATCAAACAACTGACAGAAGAAATAATATCAAGTACTCATTGGGGAAATAAGGATTTCACCCCTGACCCCAAAATCCAGTCATTGAATTAAGACCCCGTTAGAACAGATAATACAAACAATCAAGATGGAAACATTGATACATAAAAAAACCAAGTTAAGCATACTCTCATGCTTAAAAATCTTTAAGAAACACCAATCCCTAAAGTCAACAAAATTATGAGGATTTTAAAATGAACAGATCATTAGGGATCGACAGATTTCACCCTTTGCCCCAAAGTCTAATCATAGAGTTAAAAACAAAAATAATGTCAAATAATGTAGACAACCAAAACGAATAATGGAAATGTTAAAATGCGACCACTAATATACCTGTGCCAGATAAAAAACATAAAAATAACTATGGAAATTTCAAGATGGGGATCTATAGATATCACCCTTACCCCCAAATTCTAAGCAATAAATTTAACCACAAGTTGTTCATAGACAATACACATAACAAAACATGATAAACTAATACCTGGAAAAACCATAGTAACAAATCTCCTTAGGATTAAAATCAAAATATCACCTAAAGAAATAAAAAGGCACCAATTAGGCCAACAAAAATGCACCAGATTTTTAGGACTATAATATAAATATACAATTAGACCAATTAAATTATGTATCATTTTGAATCAAACAACTGACAGAAGAAATAATATCAACTGCTAAATGGGGATATAAGGATTTCACCCCTGACCCCAAAATCCATTAACAGAATTAAGAACTCGTTATAACAGATAATACAAACAGTCAAGATTGAAACATTGAAACATAAAAAAACCATGTTAAAAATACTCTCATGCTTAAAACTCTTTATGAAACACCAATCCCTAAAGTCAATCAAATTATGAGGATTTTAAAATAAACAGAGCATTAGGGAACGACAGATTTCCCGAGTTAAAACCAAAATATTGTCAAATAATACAGAGAACCAAAACGCATAAACGTAAATCTTAAAACACGATCAAGAACATACTTGTTCCAGATAATACAAAGTACCACAACCAATAAATTAGAATGTTAAAAAACTCGGCCACAGATATCATTTTTACATTAAAATTTACAAAGGAATACTAACTAAAAAATAATGCAAACTATGGAATTTCAAGATGGGGATCTATAGATTTCACCCTTGGCACCAAATTCTAATCAATAAATTTAACCACAAGTTGTCCAAGACAATACACATAACCAAAGAAGATAAACTAACACCAGGAAAAACCATAGTAACAAATCTCCTTAGGATTAAAAACTTAACAAAAAATATCACCTATAGCAATAGAAAAGTACCAATTGGGGCAACAAAACTTCACCAGTTTTTTAGGGTAATAATAAAGATTTACAATTAGACTAATTAAATTACGTATCATTTTGAATCAAACAACTGACAGAAGAAATAATTTCAACTACTAAATGGGGTTATAAAGATTTCACCCCTGACCCCAAAATCCAGTCATTGAATTAAGACCTCGTTACAACGGATAATACAAACAATCAATATGGAAACATTGATAAGTAAAAAAACCAAGTTAAACATACTCTCATGCTTAAAAATCTTAAATAAACACCAATCCCTAACGTCAACAAAATTACGAGGATTTTAAAATGAACACATCATGAAGGATCGACAGATTTCACCTTTTTCCCCAAAGTCTAATCATAGTGTTAAAAATCGAAATATTGTCAAATAATGCAGAGAACCAGAACACATAAACGGAAATGTTAAAACACGACCACGAATATACCTGTGCCAGATAATACAAAGTACCACGACAAATAAAATTGAATGTTAAAAAACTCGGCCATGAATATCTTTTATTCCTTAAAATTTATAAAAGAATACTAACTAAAAAATAAAAACAACTATGGAAATTTCAAGAAGGGGATCTATAGATTTAACCCTTGCCCCCAAATTCTAATCAATAAAATTAACCACGAGTTGTCCAAGACAATACACATAACCAAAAATGATAAACTAGTACCTGGAAAAACCATAGTAACGAATCTCCTTAGGACTAAAAACCTAGCAAAAAATATCAACTTCAGAAAATAAAAAAGTATCAATTGGGCCAAAAACAAGACACGTTTTTAAAGACTATAATATAAATTTACAATTAGACGAATTAATTATGTATTATGTTGAATCAAACAACTGACAGAAGACATAATATAAACTACTAAATGGGGATATAATGATTTCACTCCTGACCCCAAAGTCCACTCATTGAATTAAGACCCTGTTACAATAGATAATACAAACAATCAAGATGGAAACAGTGATACATAAAAAAACCAAGTAAAGCATACTCTCATGCTTAAAAATCTGAAAGAAACACCAATCTCTAAATTTAAAAAAGAATACTAACTAAGAAATTAAAAAAACTATGGAAATTCCAAGATGGGGATCTATAGATTTCACCCTTGCCCCAAAATACTAATCAATAAGTTTAACAACAAGTTGTCCAAGATAATACACAACCAAAAAAGATAAACAAATACCTCAAAAAACCATAGTAACGAATCTCCTTTGGATTAAAACCATAACAAAAAATTTCAACTATAGAAATAAAAAAGTACCAATTGGGCCAACTAAAACGTACCAGTTTTTTAGGACTACGATATAAATATACAATTAGACCAACTAAATTATGTATCATTTGAATCAAACAACTGATGGAAGAAATAATATCAACTACTAAATGGGGATATAAGGATATCATCCCTGACCCCAAAACCCAGTCATTGAATTCAGACCTCGTTATAACAGATAATACAAACGATCAAGATGGAAACAATGATACATAAAAAAACCACGTCAAGCATACTCTCATGCTTAAAAATCTTAAAGAAACACATATCCCTAAAGTCAACAAAATTATGGGGATTTTAAAATGAACAAATTATTAGGGATCGACAGATTTCACCCACCCTTTGTCCCAAAGTCCAATCATAGAGTAAAAAATCGAAATATTGTCAAATAATGCAGAGAACCAAAACATATAAAAAGAAATCTTAAAAAGGAATAATAACTAAAAATAAAATAAACAAAGGAAAATTTAAGATGGGGATCTATAGATTTCACCCTTTCCCCAAAATTCTAATCAATAAGTTTAACCACAAGTTGTCAAAGACAATACACATAACTAAAAAAGATAAACTAATACCTAGAAAAACCATAGTAACGAATCTCCTTAAGATTAAAAACCTAACAAAAAATATCACCTATAGAAATAAAAAAGTACCAATCGGGGCAACAAAACTGCTCCAGTTTTTGAGGACTGTAATGTAAATATACAATTAGACAAATTAAATTATGTATCATTTTGATTCAAACAACTGATCGAAGAATTAATATCAACTACTAAATTGGGATATAAGGATTTCACCCCTGACCCCAAAAACCAATCATTGAATTAAGACCCCGTTTTAACAGATAATACAAACAATGAAACATTGATACATAAAAAAACCAAGTTAAACATACTCTCATGCTTAAAAATGTTAAAGAAACACAAATCCCTAAAATCGACAAAATTATGAGGATTTTAAAATGAGTAGATCGTTAAAGATCGACAGATTTCACAATTTTACCCAAAGTCTAATCATAGAGTTAAAAACCGAAATAGTGTCAAATAATGCAACGAAGCAAAACGCATAAACGGAAATGTTAAAACATGACCACGAATATACTTGTGCCAGATAAAACAATGTATCACGACAAATAAATTAGAATGTTAAAAAACTCGGCCATGAATATCATTTTCATCTTAAAATTTACAAAGGAATACTAACTAAAAATTAAAACAAACTATGGAAATTTCAGGATTGCGATCTATAAATTTCACCCTTGCCCCAAATTCTAATCAATAAGTTTAACCACAAGCTAGCAGAGACAATACACACAACCAAAAAAGATAAACTATTATCTTGAAAAACCATATTAACGAATCTCCTTAGGATTAAAAACCTAACAAAAAATATTCACTATAGAAATCAAAAGTACCAATTGGGCCAACAAAACCGCTCCAGTTTTTTTGGACTATAATATAAATATACAATTAGACCAATTAAATTGTGTATCATTTTGAATCAAACAACTGACAGAAGAAATAATATCAACTACTAAATGGGGATATAAGGATTTCACCCCTGGCCCCAAAATCTAGTCATTGAATTTGGAGCCCGTTACAACAGATAATAAAAACAATCAAGATGGAAACATTGATATATAAAAAAACCACGTTCTGCATACTCTCATGCTTAAAAATCTTAAAGAAACACCAATCCTTAAAATCAAAAAATTTATGAGGATTTTAAATGAAAAAATCATTAGGGATTGACATTTTTCACCCTTTGCCCCAAAGTCTAATAATAGAGTTAAAAACCGAAATATTGTTAAATAATGCAGAGAACCAAAACGCATAAACAGAAATCTTAAAATGAAACCATGAATATACTTTTGCAGAATAATTCAAAGTACCATGACAAATAAACTAGAATGTTAAAAAACTAGGCCATGAATACCTTTTGCACCTTAAAATTTAAAAAGGAATACTAACTAAACAATTAAAACAAACTACGGAAATTTCAAGATGGGGATCAATATATTTCACCCTTGCGCCCAAATTCTAATCAATAAGTTTAACTACAAGTTGTTCAAGACAATACATATAACCAAAAATGATTAACTAATACCAGGAAAAACCATTGTAACAAATCTCCTTAGGATTAAAAACCTAACAAAAAATATCAACTATAGAAGTAAAAGAGTACCAATTGGGCAAACAAAAATGCACCAATTTTTTAGAACTATAATATAAATATACAATTAGACAAATTAAATTATGTATCATTTTGAATCAAACAACTGATAGAAGAAATAATATCAACTACTAAATCGGGATATAAGGATTTCACCCGACCCCAAAGTCCAGTCATTGAATTAAGACCCCGTTATAACAGATAATACAAACAATCAAGATGGAAACATTGATACATAAAAAACCCAAGTTAAGCTTACTCTCAACCTTAAAAATCTTAAAGAAACACGAATCCCTAAAGTCAACAAAATTATGAAGATTTTAAAATGATCAAATCATTAGGGATCGACAGATTTCACCTTTTGCCCCAATGTCCAATCATAGAGTTAAAAGCCGAAATATTGTCAAATAATGCAGAGAACCAAAATGCATGAACGGAAATCTTAAAACACGACCATGAATACACTTGTGCCAGATAATACAAAGTACCACGACAAATAAATTAGAATGTTAAAAAACTAGGCCATTCAAATATTTTTTACCTTAAAATTTAAAAAGGAATACAAACTAAAATATAAAACAAACTTTGGAAATTTCAAGATGGGGATCAATAGATTTCACCCTTGCCCCCAAATTCTAATCAATAAATTTAACGACAAGTTGTTCAAGATAATACACATAACCAAAAAAGAGAAACGAATATCTGGAAAAACCATAGTAATGAATCTCTTTAGGATTAAAAACCTAACAAAAAATACCAACTATAGAAATAAAAAAGTACCAAGTAGGCCAACAAAAATGCACCGGTTTTTTTGGACTATAAAAATTTAAATGTACAATTAGGCCAATAAAATTAAGTATTGTTTTGAATCATAAAATTGACATAGGAAATATTGTCATCAACTAAATGAGGATATAAGGATTTTACCCCTGACCCAAAAATCCAGTCATTGAAGTAACACAATGATATAACAGATAATGCAAACAATAAAAACATAAACATTGATACATAAAAAAACCTAGTTACGCAAACTCTCATGCTTAAAATTCTTAAAGAAACACCAATCCCTAAAGGAAAATTGACAGATCATTGAGGATCGACAGATTTCACACTTTACCCCAAAGTCTAGTATTTTAGTTAAACACGAAATAGTACCAAACAATGTACAGAACCAAGATGTGCACACAAAAAATATAAAACACACTACCACGAATATCTTAGTGCTAGATAATGCAAAGAATCACAACAAAGAAAATGGTATGTTAAAAAACTCGTGCGTCAATATCTATTTGGCTTAAAATTTTAAAAATAATTACGAAGTAAAAGTGTTTACAAAATTTTGTATAGTTTCAAAAAAAAAATTAGAAAATCAATAGAAAAATGACCAGTTAATGGGGATGTACAGATTTCACCCCTACCCCCAAATTCTAGTCAATAAATTAAAACATAAGTTTTTCTAGATAAAACGTGTAACCAAGAAAGGAAAACAAATACCTTAAAAACAGTAAAACTAAACCAAAATATCAACAATAAAATTAAAATGTACCAATTAAGCCAACAAAAATGTACCAATTTTTTATGAATATTACAATAAAAATGTACTAATTAGGCTAATAAAATTATGTACCATTTCGAATCAAATAACCAAAATAAGAAATAAAATAAACTATAAATAAGGATATATTGATCTCACCCTTGAACCCAATATCTAGTCATTGAATTAGGACCTCGATATAAGAAAAATACAAAGATTCAAAACAGGAAAAATGATATATAAAAAACCTAGTTATGCAAACACTTACGCTTAAAAATTGAAAAGAAACAACAATCCATTAAGTCAGCAAAATTGTGAGGAATTTAAAATGAAACAAAGAAAGTCTGAATGAAAATTGACAGATCTTTTAGGATCAACAGATTTCACCCCTTGCCCCCAAAGTCTTATCATCGAGTAAAAATCGAAATAATTTTAAATACTGCAAAGAACTAAGATGTATAAACGAAAATTTTTAAACACATAACCACGAATGGCTAGAAATACAAAGAACCACAACAAATAAAATACCACGTTAAAAAATTAGACGATGAAAATTTTTTTGGATTAATAATTTAGAGAATTACCAACTAAAAGATTAAACAAACTGCATATAATTTCTAATAAAAAAAGATTTGTAGTAAAAATTAGCAGTAAATGGGGATCTACAGATTTCACCCCTGCCCCCAAATACTAATCAATAAATAAAAATATAAGTTTTTAAAGACAAAACACGTAACCAAGAATGATAAATGAATACATTAAAAAACCAAAGTAATGAATATCTTTAGGCTTTAAAATTAAAGAAAGAATATCAACAATAGAAAAAAAAAAATATAACAATTAGGCCAACAAAAATGAACAAAATTTTTAGAACTATATCAATAAAAAATATCCCAATTAGGTCAATAAAATTTTGTATCATTTCGAATCTAAATGCCAAAAGAAAAAACACAATACACTACAAAATGGAGATATATGGGTTTCACCCCCACCCCAAAATCTAATCATATTGAATTAAGATCTCATTATAACATATATTACAAAGAATCAAGACAGAAAAAATGATACCTAAAAAGCATAGTTATGCAAACCCTTAAGCTTAAAAATTGAAAAGACACACAGATCCATTAAGTTAGCAAAATTATATGTAATTTAAAATCAAACAAAGAAAGTCTGAAGAAAAATTAACAGATCATTAGGGATCGACATATTTCACCCCTTGCCCCATAGTCTAATCATAGAGTTAAAACCAAAATATTGTCAAATAATGCAGAGAACCAAAACGCATAAACGGAAATCTTAAAAGACGACCACGAATATACTTGTACCACATATACCAAAGCATCACGATAAATAAATTAGAATATTAAAAAACTCGACTATGAATATCAGTTTTTCTATAAATTTTAAATAGGAATACAAACCAAAAAAAAAAAAAAAACTATGGAAATTTCAAGATGGGGATTTACAGATTTCACCCTTGCCGCCAAATTCTAATCAATAAGTTTAACCGCAAGTTGTCCAAGACAATACACATAACCAAAAAAGATAAACTAATATATGGAAAAACCATAGTAACGAATCTCCTTAGGATTAAAAAACTTACAAAACATATTAACTATAGAAATAAAAACGTGCCAATTGGGCTAACAAAACTACACCAGTTTGTTAGGACTATAATATAAATACACAATTAGACCAATTAAATTATGTATCATTTTGAATCAAACAACTGACAGAAGAAATAATATCAACTACTAAATAGGGATATAACCATTTCACCCCTGACCCAAAAAATCCATTCGTTGAATTAAGACCCCGTTACAACAGATAAGACAAACAATCAAGATGGAAACATTGATACATAAAAAAACAAAGTTAAGCATCCTCTCATGCATGAAAATCTTTAAGAAACACCAATCACCAAAGTCTAATCGTAGAGTTAAAAACCGAAATATTGTCAAATAATGTAGAGAACCAAAACACAAAAAAGGAATTATTAAAACACGACCACGAATATACCTGTTCCAGATAATACAAAGTACCACAACTAATTAATTAAAATGTTAAAAAACTCGGCCACCAATATCTTTTTTACATTAAAATTTACAAAGGAATACTACCTAAAAAATAATGCAAACTATGGAAATCTCAAGATGGGGATCTATAGTTTTCACCCTTGCCCCCAAATTCTAATCAATAAATTTAACCACAAGTTGTTCAAAGATAATACACATAAAAAAAAAAGATAAACTAATACCTAGAAAAACCTCAGTAACATCTCCTTAGGATTAAAATCCTAACAAAAAATTTCACCTACGGAAATAGAAAAGTACCAATTGGGCCAACAAAACTGCACCAGTTTTTTACGACAATAATATAAATATATAATTAGACCAATTAAATTATGTATCACTTTGAATCAAACAATTGACCGAAGAAATAATATCAACTACTGAATGGGGATATAAAGATTTCACCTCTGATCCCAAAATCCATTAATTGAATTAAGAACCCGTTATAACAAATAATACAAACAATCAAGATGGAAACATTGATATATAAACAAATACCCCTGACCCCAAAATCCATTCATTGAATTAAGACCCCGTTATAATAGATAATACAAACAATCCAGATGGAAACTTTGTTACATAAAAAAACCAAGTTAAACATACTCTAAGGCTTAAAAATCTTAAAGAAACACCAACCCCTAAAGTTAACCAAATTATGAGGATTTTAAAATGAACAGATCATTAGGGATCGACAGATTTCACCCTTTGCCCCAAAGTCTAATAATAGACTTAAAAACCGAAATATTGTAAAATAATGTAGAGAACCAAAACGAATAAATGGAAATATTAAAATACAACCATGAATATATCTGTGCCAGATAATACAAAGTACCACGACAAATAAATTAGAATGTTAAAAAACTCGGCCATGAATATCTTTTCTTCCTTAAAATTTAAAAATGAATACTAATAAAAAAATAAAACAAACTATGAAAATTTCAAGATGGGGATCTATAGATATCACCCTTACCCCCAAATTCTAATCAATAGTAATACAGGGAAAAACAATAGTAATGAATATCCGTATGACTAAGAAAGTTAACAAAAAATATCAACTACTGAAAAAAACAAGAACCAATTAGGCCAAAAATAATGCACCAGATTTTTAGGACTATAATATAAATATACATATAGACTAATTAAATTATGTATCATTTGAATCAAACAACTGACAGAAGAAATAATATCAACTACTAAATGGGGATATAAGGATTTCACCCCTGGCGCCAAAATCTATTAATTGAATTAAAAACCTATTATAACAAATAGTGCAAACAATCAAGATGGAAACATTGATACATAAAAAAACACCCTTGACCCCAAAATCCATTCATTGAATTAAGACCCCGTTATAACAGATAATAAAAACAATCCAGATGGAAACATTGATACATAAAAAAACAAAGTTAAACATACTCTCATGCTAAAAAATGTTTAAGAAACACAAATCCCTAAAGTCAACCAAATTATGAGGATTTTAAATGAACAGAGCATTAGGGAACGACAGATTTCACCCTTTGCCCCAAAGTCTAATAAAAGAGTTAAAAACCGAAATATTGTTAAATAATGCAGAGAACCATAACGCATAAACGGAAATCTTAAAACACGACCACAAATACACTTATTACAGATAATACAAAGTACCACAAACAATAAATTAGAATGTTAAAAAACTTGGCCATGAATATCTTTTTTACATTAAAATTTACAAAGGAATACTAACTAAAAAATAATGCAAACAATGGAAACTTCAAGATGGGGATCTATAGGATTCGCCCTTGCCACCAAATTCTAATCAATAAATTTAACCACAAGTTTTCCCGGACAATAAACATAACCAAAAAAGATAAATTAATATTTGGAAAAACCATAGTAACGAAACTCCTTAGGATTATAAACCTACCAAAAAATATCATTGATAGAAATAAATAAGAACCAATTGGGCAAACAAAACTGCACCAGGTTTTTAGGACTACAATATAAATATACAATTAGACCAATTAAATTATGTATCATTTTGAATCAAGCAACTGACAGGAGAAATAATATCAACTACTAAATGGGGATATAAGGATTTCACCCCTGACCCCAAAATCCAGTCATTGAATTAAGACCTCGTTACAACGGATAATACAGACAATCAAGATGGAAACATTAATACATAAAAAAACAAAGTTAAACATACTCTCATGCTTAAAAATCTTAAAGAAACACCAATCCCTAAAGTCAACAAAATTATGAGGATTTTAAAATGAACAGATCATTAAGGATCGACAGATTTCACCCTTTTCTCCAAAGTCTAATCCTGAAGTTAAAAATCGAAATATTGTCAAATAATGCAGAAAATCAAAACGCATAAACGGAAATGTTAAAACACGACCACGAATATACCTGTGAAAGATAATACAAGGTAACACGACAAATAAGTTAGAATGTTAAAAAACTCGGCCATGAATATCTTTTTTTCCTTAAAATTTAAAAAAGAATTCTAACAAAAAAATAAAACAAACTATGGAAATTTCAAGATGGGGATCTATAGATTTAACCCTTACACCCAAATTCTAATCAATAAATTTAACCACGAGTTGTCCAAGATAAAACACATAACAAAAAATGACAAACTAGTACCTGGAAAAACCATAATAATGAATCTCTTGAGGATTAAAACCTAACAAAAAATATCAACTTCATAAATAAAAAAGTACCAATTGGGAAAAAAAAAACGCACGTTTTTTAGGACTATGATATAAATATATAATTAGACCAACTAAATTATGCATCATTTTGAATCAAACAACTGACAAAAGAAATAATATCAACTACTAAATGGGGATATAGGGATATCACCCCTGACCCCAAAACTTAGTCATTGAATTCAGACCCCGTTATAACAGATAATACAAACATTCAAGATGGAAACATTGATACATAAAAAAACCAAGTTAAGCATACTCTCATGCTTAAAAATCTAAAAGAAACTCCTATCCCTATAGTCAACAAAATTATGAGGATTTAAAATGAACAGATCATTAGGGATCGACAGATTTCACCCTTTGCCCCATAGTCTAATCATAGAGTTAAAGACCGAAAAATTGTCAAATAATGCAGAGAACCAAAACATATAAACGGAAATCTTAAAACATGACCACGAATATACTTGTGCCAGACAATACAAAGTACCATGACAAATAAATTAGAATGTTTAAAAACTCGACCATGAATATCTTTTTTACCTTTAATTTTAAAATGGAAAACTTACTAAAAAATAAAACAAACTACAGAAATTTGAAGATGGGGATCGACAAATTTCACCATTGTCCTCAAATTCTAATCAATAAGTTTAACCACAAGTTGTCCAAGACAATGCACATAACCAAAAAAGATAAACTAATACCTGGAAAAACCATATTAAGGAATCTCTTTAGGATTAAAAACCTAACAAAAAATATCAACTATAGAGATAAAAAAGTACCAATTTGGGCCAATAAAAATGTACCAGATTTTTAGGAGTATAATATAAATATACAATTAGACCAATTAATTTATGCATCATTTTGAATCAAACAACTGACAGAAGAAATAATATCAACTACTAAATGGGGATATAAGGATATCACCCTTGACCCCAAAACCCTGTCATTGAATTCAGACCCCGTTATAACAGATAATACAAACAATCAAGTTGGAAACATTGATACATAAAAAAACTAAATTAAGCATACTCTCATGCTTGAAAATCTCAAAGAAACACCAATTCCTAATGTCGACAAAATTATGAGGATTTTAAAATGAACAGATCATTAAGGATCGACAGATTTCACCCCTTGCCCCAAAGTCTAATCATAGAGTTAAAAACAAAAATATTGTCAAACAATGCAGGAGAACCAAAGCTCATAAACAGAAGTCTTAAAACTCGACCACGAATATACTTATGCCAGATAATTCAAAGTACCACGATAAATAAATTGAAATGTTAAAAAACTCGGCCATGAATATCTTTTTCACCTTAAAATTTAAAAAGGAATACTAATTAAAAAATAAAACAAACTGTGGACATTTCAAGATGGGGATCTATAGATTTCACCCTTGCCCCAAATTCTAATCAATAAGTTTAACCACAAGCTGTCCAAGATAATACACATAACCAAAAAAGATAAACTAATATCTTGAAAAACCGTATTAATGAATGTCCTAAAGATTAAAAACATAACAAAAAATATCAACTGTAGAAATAAAAAAGTACCAATTTGGCCAACAAAACCGCACCAGTTTTTTCGGATTATAATATAAATATACAATTAGACCAATTAAATTATGTATCATATTGAATCAAACAACTGACAGAAGAAATAATATCAACTACTAAATGGGGATATAAGGATTTCACCCCTGACCCCAAAATCCAGTCATTGACTTAAGACCCCGTTACAACAGATAATAAAAACAATCAAGATGGAAACATTGATACATAAAAAAACCATGTTATGCATACTCTCATGCTTTAAACTCATAAAGAAACACCAATCGCTAAAGTCAACAAAATTATGACGATTTTAAAATGAAAAAATCACTAGGGATCGACATTTTTGACCCTTTGCCAAAAGTCTAATCACAAAGTTAAAAACTGAAATATTGTCAAATAATGCAGAGAACAAAAGCACATAAACGGAAATCTTAAATCACAACCAAGAATATTCTTGTTCCAGATAATTCAACGTACCACGTCAAAATCCAGTCATTGAAGTAAAACCATGTTATAACAGATAATACAAACAATCAAGATGGAAACATTGATACATAAAAAAACCTAGTTAAGCAAACTCTCATGCTTAAAATTCTTAAAGAAACACCAATCCCTAAAGTCAACAAAATTATGAGTATTTTAAAATGAAACAAAGAAAGTCTGAAGAAAAATTGACAGATCATTGAGGATTGACAGATTTCACCCTTTTCCCAAAAGTCTAGTATTTGAGTCAAACACGAAATATTACCAAACAATGTAGAGAACTAAGATGTGCATACAAAAAATTTAAAACACACAACCACGAATATCTTAGTGCCAGATAATGCAAAGAATCACGACAAAGAAAATGGTATGTTAAAAAACTCGTGCGTGAATATCTATTTGGCTTAAAATTTTAAAAATGATTACGAAGTAAAAGTATTTACAAATTTTTGTATAGTTTCAAAAACAAAAATAGAAAATCAGTAGGAAAAATGACCAGTTAATGGGGATGTACAGATTTCACCCCTGCCCCCATATTCTAGTCAAATAATTAAAACATACTTTTTTCTAGACAAAACATGTAACCAAGAAAGATAAACAAATACCTTTAAAACAGTAAAACTAAACTAAAAATATCGACAATAAAATTAAAATGTACCAATTAAGCCAACAGAAATGTACCAATTTTTTAAGACTATAACAATAAAAATGTACTAATTAGTCTAATAAAATTATGTACCGTTTCGAATCAAATAACCAAAATAAGAAATAAAATCAACTATAAATATGGATATACAGATCTCACCCCTGAACGCAATATCTAGTCATTGAATTAGGACCTCGATATAAGAAAAGGTACAAAGATTCGAGACAAAAAAATTGATACATAAAAAACCTAGTTATGCAAATACTTACGCTTAAAAATTGAAAAGAAACAACAATCCATTAAGTCAGCAAAATTGTGAGGACTTTAAAATGAAGCAAAGAAAGTCTGAATGAAAATTGACGATCTTTGAGGATCAACAGATTTCACCCCTTGCCCCCAAAGTCTTATCATCAAGTTAAAATCGAACTATTTTTAAATACTGCAAAGAACCAAGATGTATAAACGACAATTTTTAAACACATAACCACGAATAGCCAGATAATACAAAGAACCCTGACAAATAAAATAGCACGTAAAAAAACTTAGCAATGAAAATCTTTTTGAATTAATACTTTAAAGAATTACCAACTAAAAGATTAAACAAACTGCAGAATATTTCTAATAAAAAAAGATTTGTAGTAAAAATGACCAGTTAATGGGGATCTACAAATTTCACCCCTGCCCCCAAATACTAATCAATAAATAAAAATATAAGTTATTGCAAACAAAACACGTAACCAAGAATGATAAATGAATACCTTAAAAAACAAGAGTAATGAATATCTTTAGGCTTTAAAACTAAAGAATATCAACAAAAGAAAGAAAAAATATATACCAATTAGGCCAACAAAAATGCACCAAGTTTTTAGAACTATATAAATAAAAATATCCCAATTAGGTCAATAAAATTATGTATCATTTCGAATCTAACAGCCAAAAGAAAAAACACAATACACTACTAAATAGAGATATACGGATTTCATATTGAATGAAGATCTCGTTATAACATATATTACAAAGAATCAAGATGAAAAAAATGATACCTAAAAAACATAGTTATGCAAACCCTTAGGATTAAAAATTGAAAAGACATACAGATCCATTAAGTTAGCAAAATTATGAGTAATTTAAAATCAAACAAATAAAATCTGAAGAAAAATTAACAGATCATTAGGGATCGAAAGATTTCACCCCTTACCCCAAAGTCAAATCATAGAGTTAAAACCGAAATAATGTCAAATAAAGCAGAGAACCAAAAGGCATAAACGGAAATCTTAAAACACGACCACGAATATACTTGTACCAGATAATGCAAAGTGTCAGGATAAATAAATTAGAATATTAAAAAACTCGACCATGAATATCTTTTTAACCTTAAAATATAAAAAAGAATACTAACTAAAAAGTAAAACAAACTTTGGACAATTTCAAGATGGAGATCTATAGATTTCACCCTTTCCCCCAAATTCTAATCAATAAATTTAACAAGTTGTCCAAGACAATACAAAACCAAACAAAAACCTAACAAAAAATATCAACTCTAGAAATAAAAAAGTACCAATTAGGCCAACAAAAATGCACTAGTCTTTTAAGACTATAAAAATATAAAAATACAATTATGCGAATAAAATTATGTATTGTTTTGAATCAAACAACTGACATAGGAAATAATATCAATTACTAAATGGGGATATAAGGATTTCATCGTTGACCTTAAAATCTAATCATTGAATTAAGACCTCGTTATAGCAGATAATACAAACAATCAATATGGAAACATTGATACATAAAAAAACCTAGTTAAGAAAACACTCATTCTTTAAATTCTTTAAAAAACACCAATCCCTAAAGTCTACGAATACATGAGGATTTTAAAATGAAACAAAGAAAGTCTGAAGGAAAATTGATAGATCATTGAGAATCGACAGATTTCACCCTTTGCCCCAAAGTCTAGTATTTGAGTTCAAAACGAAATATTACCAAATAATGTAGAGAACCAAGATGCGCACACAAAAAATTTAAAACACACAACGACGAATATCTTAGTGCCAGATATAACAAAGAATCACGACAAAGAAATTGGTATGTTAAAAAACTCGTGCGTGAATATCTATTTGGCTTAAAATTTTAAAAATGATTACGAAGTAAAAGTGTTTACAAAATTTTGTATAGTTTCAAAAAAAAAAATAGAAAATCAGTAGGAAAAGTGACCAGTTAATGGGGATGTACAGATTTCACCCCTGCCCCCAAATTCTAGTCAATAAATTAAAACATAAGTTTTTCTAGATAAAACGTGTAACCAAGAAAGATAAACAAATACCTTAAAAAAAGTAAAACTAAACTAAAATATCAACAATAAAATTAAAATGTACCAATTAAGCCAACAAAAATGTACCAATTTTTTAGGAGTATTACAATAAAAATGTACTAAATAGGCTAATAAAATTATGTACCGTTTCGAATCAAATAACCAAAATAAGAAATAAAATCAACTATAAATAAGGATATACTGATCTCACCCTTGAACCCAATATCTAGTCATTGAATTAAGACCTCGATATAACAAAAATACAAATATTCAAAAAAGGAAAAATGATATATAAAAAACCTAGTTTTGCAAACACTTACGCTTAAAAATTGAAAAGAAACAACAATCCATTAAGTCAGCAAAATTGTGAGGAATTTAAAATGAAACAAAGAAAGCCTGAATGAAAATTGACATATCTTTGAGGATCAACAGATTTCAACCCTTGCCCCCAAAGTCTTGTCATCGAGTTAAAATCGAAATATTTTAAATACTGCTAATAAAACTAGATTTGTAGTAAAAATGACAAATTAATGGGGATCTACAGATTTAACCCCTGCCCCCAAATACTAATCAACAAATAAAAATATTTGTTTTGGCAAACAAAACACGTAACCAAGAATGATAAATGAATACCTTAAAAAACAAGAGTAATGAATATCTTTCGCCTTTAAAACTAAAGAAAGAATATCAACAATAAAAAAAGAAAATATATACAAATTTGGCCAACAAAAATGCACCAAATTTTTAGAACTATATAAATAAAAATATCCCAATTAGGTCAATAAAATTATGTATCATTTCGAATCTAACAGCCAAAGAAAAAACACAATACACTACTAAATGGAGATATACGGATTTCACCCCCACTCCAAAATCTAGTCATATTGAATACAGATCTCGTTATAACGTATATTACAAAGAACCAAAACAAAAAATATGATACCTAAAAAACATAGTTATGCAAACCCTTAGGCTTAAAAATTGAAAAGACACACAGATCCATTAAGTTAGAAAAATTATAAGTAATTTAAAATCAAACAAAGAAAGTCCGAAGAAAAATTAACAGATCATTAGGGATCGACAGATTTCACCCCTTGCCCCCAAGTCTAATCATAGAGTAAAAACCGAAATATTGTCAAATAATGCAAAGAACCAAAACGCATAAACGGAAATCTTAAAACACGACCACAAATATACTTGTACCAGATAATGCAAAGTACCACGACAAATAAATTAGAATGTTAATAAACTCGGCCATGAATATCACTTTTTCCTTAAAATTTTAAAAGGAATACAAACTAAAAAATATAAAAAACTATGGAAACTTCAAGATGGGGATCTATTGATATCACCTTTCCCCCCAAATTCTAATCAATAAATTTAACCACGAGTTGTCCAACACAATACACATAACAAAAAAAGAAAAACTAAGACCTAGAAATATCCACAATAGAAATAAAAAAGCACCAATTAGGCCAACAAAAATGCATCAGTTGTTTAGGACTATAATATAAATATACAAGTAGACCAATTAAATTATCAATCATTATGAATAAAACAACAAACAGAAGAAATAATATCAACTACTAAATGGGGATATAAGGATTTCACCCCTGACCTCAAAATCCGTTCATCGAATTAAGACCCCGTTGTAACAGAAAATACAAACAATCAAGATGGAAACAATGATACATAAAAAAATCAAGTTAAGCAAACTCTCATGGTTACAAATCTTTACGCAACACCAATCCCTAAAGTCAACCACATTATGAGGATTTTAAAATGAACAGAGCATTTGGGAACGACCGATTTCACCCTTTGCCCCAATATCTAATCTTAGAGTTAAAGACTGAAATATTGTCAAATAATGCAGAGAACCAAAACGCATAAACGGAAATCTTAAAACACGAACACGAATACACTTGTTCCAGATAATACAAAGTACCACAACAATTAAATTAGAATGTTAAAAAACTCAGCCATGAATATCTTTTTTACATTGATATTTAAAAAGGAATACTAACTAAAAAATAATGCAAACTATGGAAATTTCAAGATGGTGATCAATAGATTTCACCCGTGCCCCCAAATTCTGGTTATTAAATTTAACCACAAGTTGCCCATAGACAATACACATAACGAAAAATGATAAACTAATACCTGGAAAAACCATAGTAACGAATCTCCTTAGGATTAAAATCCTAAAAAAAATATCACCTACAGAAATAAAAAAGTACCAGTTCGGCCAACAAAATTGCACCAGTTTTTTAGGACTATAATATAAATATACAATTAGACCAATTAAATTATGTATCATTTTGAATCAAACAACTGACAGAAGAAATAATATCAACTACTAAATGGGGAAATAAAGATTTCACCCCTGACCCCAAAATCCAGTCATTGAATTAAGACCCCGTTAGAACAAATAATACAAACAATCAAGATGGAAACATTGATACATAAAAAAACAAGGTTAAGCATACTCTCATGTTTAAAAATCTTTAAGAAACACCAATCCCTAAAGTAAAAAAACCAAAATAATGTCAAATAATGTAGAGAACCAAAACGAATAACGGAAATGTTAAAATACCACCACTAATATACCTGTGCCAGATAAAAAACATAAAAATAACTATGGAAATTTAACGATGGGGATCTATAGATATCACCCTTACCCCCAAATTCTTACCATTAAATTTAACCACAAGTTGTCCGTAGACAATACACATAAAAAAAAATGATAAACTAATACCTGGAAAAACCATAGTAACGAATCTCCTTAAGATTAAAATCCTAAAGAAAAATATCACCTATAGAAATAAAAAAGCACCAATTAGACCAACAAAAATGCACCAGATTTTTAGGACTATAATATAAATATACAATTAAAGAAATTAAATTATGTATCATTTTGAATCAAACAACTGACAGAAGAAATACTATCAACTACTAAATGGGGATATACGGATTTCACCCCTGACCCCAAAATCCATTAAGTGAATTAAGAACCCGTTATAACAGATAATACAAATAATCAAGATGGAAACATTGATACATAAAAAAACACCCCAGACCCCAAAATCCATTTCTTGAATTAAGACCCTGTAATAAAAGATAATACAAACAATCCTGATGGAAGCATTGATACATAAAAAAACCAAGTTAAAAATACTCTCATGCTTAAAAATCTTTATGAACCACCAATCCCTAAAGTCAACCAAATTATGAGGATTTGAAAATAAACAGAGCATTAGGGAACGACAGATTTCACCCTCTGCCCCAAAGTCTAATCATAGAGTTTAAAATCGAATATTGTCAAATAATGTAGAGAACCAAAATGCATAAACGGAAATCTTAAGACACGATCGTGAACATACTTGTTCCAGATAATACAAAGTACCACAACCAATAAATTAGAATGTTAAAAATCTCGGCCACGAATATCATTTTTACATTAAAATTTACAAAGGAATATTAACTAAAAAATAACGCAAACTATGGACATTTCAAAATGGGGATCTATAGATTTCACCCTTGCCACCAAATTATAATCAATAAATTTAACCCCAAGTTGTCTAAGACAATACACAACCAAAAAAGATAAACTAATACCAGGAAAAACCATAGTAACGAATCTCTTTAGGATTAAAAACTTAACAAAAAATATCAGCTATAGCAATGGAAAAGTACCAATTCGGCCAATAAAATTGTACCAGTTTTTAAGGACTATAATATAAATATACAATTAGACCAATTAAATTATGTATCATTTTGAATCAAACAACTGACAGAAGAAATAACATCAACTACTAAATGGGGATATAAGGATATCACCCCTGACCCCACCCAAAACCCAGTCATTAAATTTAGACCCCGTTATAATAGATAATACAAACAATCAAGATGGAAACATTGATACATAAAAAAACCAAGTTAAGCACACTCTCATGCTTAAAAATCTTAAAGAAACACCTATCCCTAAAGTCAAGTAAATTAAGAGGATTTTAAAATGAACAGATCATTAAGGATCGAGAGATTTCACCCTTTGCCCCAAAGTCTAATCAGAGAGTTAAAAACCAAAAAATTGTCAAATAATGCAAAGAACCAAAACTTATAAACGGAAATCTTAAAACACGAGCACAAATATACTTGTGCCAGACAATACAAAGTACCATGACAAATAAATTAGAATGTTAAAAAACTCGACCATGTATATCTTTTTTACCTTTAATTTTAAAAAGGAATACTAACTAAAAAATAAAACAAACTATGGAAATTTCAAGAAAGGGATCTATAGATTTAACCGTCGGCCCCAAATTCTAATCAACAAAATTAACCACGAGTTGTCCAAGACAATACACATAACCAAAAATGATAAACTAGTACCTGGAAAAACCATAGTAACAAATCTCCTTAGGATTAAAAACCTAACAAAAAATATCAACTTCATAAATAAAAAAGTACCAATTGAGCCAAAAAACTACACGTTTTTTAAGACAATAACAAAAATTTACAATTAGACCAATTAAATTATGTATTATGTTGAATCAAACAACTGACACAAGAAATAATATAAACTACTAAATGGGGATATAATGATTTCACCCTTGACCCCAAAATCCACTCATTGAATTAAGACCCTGTTACAACAGGTAATACAAACAATCAAGATGGAAACAATGATACATAAAAAAACCAAGTTAAGCATTCTCTCATGCTTAAAAATCTTAAAGAAACACCAAGATGGGGATCTATAGATTTCACCCTTGCCCCCAAATACTAATCAATAAGTTTAACCACAAGTTTTCCAAGATAATACACAACCAAAAAAGATAAACTAATAGCTGAAAAAACCATAGTAACGAATCTCCTTAGGATTAAAACCATAACAAAAAATTTCAACTTTAGAAATAAAAAAGTACAAATTGGGCCAACTAAAATGCACCAGTTTTTTAGGACTGTGATATAAATATACAATTAGACCAACTAAATTATGTATCATTTGAATCAATCAACCGACGGAAGAAATAATATCAACTACTAAATGGGGATATAAGGATATCACCCCTGACCCCAAAACCTAGTCATTGAATTCAGACCCCGTTATAACATAAAATACAAACAATCATGACGGAAACAATGATACATAAAAAAACCACGTCAAGCATACTCCCATGCTTAAAAATCTTAAAGAAACACTTATCCGTAAAGTAAACAAAATTATGGGGATTTTAAAATGAACAGATCATTAGCGATCGACAGATTTCACCCTTTGCCCCAAAATCCAATCATAGAGTAAAAAATCGAAATATTGTCAAATAATGCAATGAACCAAAACATATAAACGAAAATCTTAAAACACGACCACCAATATACTTATGCCAGATATTACAAAGTACCACAACAAATAAAATAGAATGTTAAAAAACTAGGCCATGAATATCTTTTTTACCTTAAATTTTAAAAAGGAATAATAACTAAAAAATAAAATAAACTATGGAAAATTCAAGATGGGGATTTATAGATTTCACCCTTGCCCCCAAATTCTAATCAATAAGTTTAACCACAAGTTGTCAATCACAGTACACATAACCAAAAAAGATAAACTAATACCTGGAAAAACCATAGTAACGAATCTCCTTAGGATTAAAAACCTAAGAAAAAATATCACCAATAGAAATAAAAAAGTACCAATTGGGCCAACAAAACTGCTCCAGTTTTTTAGGACTATAATATAAATATAGAATTAGACAAATTAAATCCAGTCATTGAATTAAGTCCATGTTTTAACGGATAATACAAACAATCAAGATGGAAACAGTGATACATAAAAAAACCAAGTTAAACATACTCTCATGCTTAACAAGCTTAAAGGAACACCAATCCCTAAAGTCAACAAAATTATGAGGATTTTAAAATGAACAGATTGTTAAAGATCGACAGATTTCACAATTTTCCCCAAAGTCCAAAATAGTGTCAAAATATGCAACGAACCAAAAGGCATAAACGGAAATGTTAAAATACGACCACGAATATACTGGTGCCAGATAATACCAAGTACCACGACAAATAAATTAGAATGTTAAAAAACTCAGCCATGAATATCATTTTCACCTTAAAACATAAAAAGCAATACTAACTAAAAAATAAAAAAAAATATGGAAATTTCAAGATTGCGATCTATAGATTTTACCCTTGCTTCTATTCTAATCTATAAGTTTAACCACAAGTTGTCCAAGACAATACACACAACCAAAAAAGATAAACTAATATCTTGAAAAACCATATTAATGAATTTCCTTAGGATTAAAAACCTAACAAAAAATATCCACTATAGAAATCAAAAGTACCAATTGGGCCAACAAAACCGCACCAGTTTTTTCAGACTATAATATAAATATACAATTAGACCAATTGAATTATGTATCATTTTGAATCAAACAATTGACAGAAGAAATAATATCAACTATTAAATGGGGATATAAGGATTTCACCCCTGACCCCAAAATCCAATCATTGAATTAGGACCCCGTTACAACAGATAATAAAAACAATCAAGATGGAAACATTGATACATAAAAAAACCATGTTATGTATACTCTCATGCTTAAAAATCTCAAAGAAACACCAATCCCTAAAATCAACAAAATTATGAGGATTTTAAATAAAAAAATCATTAGGGATCGACATTTTTGACCCTTTGCCACAAAATCTAATCATAGAGTTAAAAACCGAAATATTGTCAAATAATGCAAAGAACCAAAACGCATAAACGAAAATCTTAAAACACAACCACGAATATACTTTTGTAGAATAATTCAAAGTACCACGACAAATAAATTGGAATGTTAAAAAACTAGGCCATGAATATCTTTTTCACCTTAAAATTTAAAAAGGAATACTAACTAAACAATAAAACAAACTACCGAAATTTCAAGAAGGGGATCTATAGATTTCACCCTTGCCACCAAATTCTAATCAATAAGTTTAACTACAAGTTGTCCAAGACAATACATATATCCAAAAAAGATTAATTAATACTTGGAAAAACCATTGTAACTAATCTCCTTTAGATTAAAAACCTAACAAAAAATATCAACTATAGAAATAAAAGAGTACCAATTGGGCCAACAAAAATGCACCAGTTTTTAAGGACTATAATAAAAAAATACAATTAGACCAAGTAAATTATGTGTCATTTTGAATCAAACAACTGACAGAAGAAATAATATCAACTGCTAAATCGGGATATAAGGATTTCACCCCTGACCCCAAAATCCAGTCATAGATTTAAGACCCCGTTATAACAGATAATACAAACAATCAAGATGGAAACATTGATACATAAAAAAACCAAGTTAAGCTTACTCTCATGCTTAAAAATCTTAAAGAAACACGAATCCCTAAAGTCAACAAAATTATGAGGATTTTAAAATGCACAAATCATTGGGGATCGACAGATTCCAACCTTTGCCCCAAAGTCCAATCGCAGAGTTAAAAACCGAAATATTGTCAAATAATGCAGAGAACCAAAATGCATGAACGGAAATCTTAAAGCATGACCATGAATATATTTGTGCCAGATAATACAAAGTACCACGACAAATAAATTAGAATGTCAAAAAACTAGGCCATGCAAATCTTTTTTACCCTAAAATTTAAAAAGGACTACTAACTAAAAAATAAAACAAACTTTGGAAATTTCAAGATAGGGATCTATAGATTTCACCCTTGCCCCCAAATTCTAATCAATAAATTTAACCACAAGTAGTTCAAGATAATACACATAACCAAGAAAGATAAACGAATATCTGGAAAAACCATTGTAATGAATCTCTTTAGGATTAAAAACCTAACAAAAAATACCAACTGTAGAAATAAAAAAGTACCGCGTAGGCCAACAAAAATGCACCGGTTTTTTTGAACTGTAAAAATTTAAATGTACAATTAAGCCAATAAAATTAAGTATTGTTTTGAATTAAAAAATTGACATAGGAAATAATATCATCGACTAAATGAGGATATAAGGATTTCACCCCTGACCCCAAAATCCAGTCATTAAAGTAACACTATGATATAACAGATAATACAAACAATAAAAACGGAAACGTTGATACATTAAAAAACATAGTTACGCAAACTCTCATGCTTAAAATTCTTTAAGAAACACCAATTCCTAAAGTCAACAAAATTATGAGGATTTTAAAATGAAACCAAAAAAGTTTGAAGGAAAATTGACAGATCATTGAGGATCGACAGATTTCACCCTTTGCCCCAAAGTCTAGTACTTGAGTTAAACACGAAATATTACAAAACGATGTAGAGAACCAAGATGCACACACAAAAAGTTTAAAACACACAACCACGAATATCTTAGTGCCAGATAATGCAAAGAATCACGATAAAGAAAATGGTATGATAAGAAACTCGTGCATGAATATCTATTTGGCTTAAAATTTTGAAAATGATTACGAAGTAAAACTGTTGAGCAATTTTGTATAGTTTCAAAAAAAAAAAATAGAAAATCAGTAGGAAAAATGACCAGTTAATGGGGATGTATAGATTTCACCCCTGCCCCCAAATTCTAGTCAATAAATTAAAACATAAGTTTTTCTAGATAAAACGTGTAACCAAGAAAGATAAACAAATACCTTAAAAACAGTAAAACTAAACTAAAAATATCAACAATAAAATTAAAATGTACCAATTAAGCCAACTGCAATGTACCAATTTTTAGGACTATAACAATAAAAATGTACTAATTAGGAAAATAAAATTATGTACCGTTTCAAATCAAATAACCAAAATGAGAAATAAAATCAACTATAAATAAGGATATACGGATCTCACCCTTGAACCCAGTATCTAGTCATTGAATTAGGACCTCGAGAGAACCAAAACGCAAAACACAGAATTCTTAAAACACGACCACGAATATACTTGTTCCAGATAATACAAAGTACCACAACTAATTAATTAGAATGTTAAAAAACTCGGCCATGAATATCTTTTTTACATTAAAATTTACAACGGAATACTAACCAAAAAATAATGCAAACTATGGAAATTTCAAGATGGGGATCTATAGTTTTCACCCTTGCCCCCAAATTCTAATCAATAAATTTAACCACAAGTTGTCCAAAGACAATACACATGACTAAAAAAGATAAACTAATACCTAGAAAAACTATAGTAACGAATCTCCTTAGGATTAAAATCCAAACAAAAAATATCACCTATGGAAATAGAAAAGTACCAATTGGGCCAACAAAACTGCACCAGTTTTTTAAGACTATAATATAAATATATAATTAGACCAATTAAATTATGTATCATTTTGAATGAAACAAATGACAGAAGAAATAATATCAAGTACTAAATGGGGATATAAGGATTTCACCCCTGATCCCAAAATCCATTAATTGAATTAAGAACCCGTTATAACAAATAATACAAACAATCAAGATGGAAACATTGATATATAAACAAATACCCCTGACCCCAAAATCCATTCATTGAATTAAGACCCCGTTATAATAGATAATACAAACAATCCAGATGGAAACTTTGTTACATAAAAAAACCAAGTTAAACATACTCTAAGGCTTAAAAATCTTAAAGAAACACCAAACCCTAAAGTTAACCAAATTACGAGGATTTTAAAATGAACAGATCATTAGGGATCGACATATTTCACCCTTTGCCCCAAAGTCTAATCATAGAGTTAAAAACCGAAATATTGTAAAATAATGTAGAGAACCAAAACGAATAAACGGAAATATTAAAATACAACCACGAATATATTTGTGCCAGATAATAAAAAGTACCACGACAAATAAATTAGAATGTTAAAAAACTAGGCCATGAATATCTTTTCTTCCTTAAAATTTAAAAAGGACTACTAACTAAAAAATAAATCAAACTATGTAAATTTCAAGATGGGGATCTATAGATTTCACATTTACCCCCAAATTCTAATCAATAAATTTAACCACGAGTTGTCCAAGGCAATACCCATAAGAAAAAAAGATATACTAATATCTGGAAAAACAATAGTAATGGACCTCCGTATGATTAAGAAACTTAACAAAAAATATCAACCACTGAAAAAAAAAAGAACCAATTAGGCCAACAAAAATGCACCAAATTTTTAGGACTATAATATAAATATACAATTAGAACATATAAATTATGTATCATTTGAATCAAACAACTGACAGAAAAAATAATATAAACTACTAAATCGGGATATAAGGATTTCAACCCTGACCCCAAAATCCAGTCATTGAATTAAGACCCCGTTATAACAGATAATACAAACCATCAAGATGGAAACATTGAAACATAAAAAAACCAAGTTAAGCATACACTCATGCTTAAAAATCTTTAAGAAACACCAATCCCTATAGTCAACCAAATTATGAGGATTTTAAATGAACAAAGCATTAGGGAATGACAGATTTCACCCTTTGCCCCAAAGTCTAATCATAAAGTTAAAAACCGAAATATTGTCAAATAATGCAGAGAACCATAACGCATAAACGGAAATCTTAAAATACGACCACAAATATACTTATTCTAGATAATACAAAGTACCACAACCAATAAATTAGAATGTTAAAAAACTCGGCCATGAATATCTTTTTTACATTAAAACTTACAAAGGAATTCTAACAAAAAAATAATGCAAACTATGGAAACTTCAAGATGGGGATCTATAGATTTCGCCCTTGCCACCAAATTCTAATCAATAAATTTCACCACAAGTTGTCCAAGACAATACACATAACCAAAAAAGATAAATTAATACCTGGAAAAACCATAGTAACGAAACTGCTTAGGATTATAAACCTAACAAAAAATATCACCTATAGAAATAAAAAAGAACCAATTGGGCAAACAAAACTGCACGAGGCTTTTAGGACTATAACATAAATATACAATTAGATAATTTAAATTATGTTTCACTTTGAATCAAGCAACAGACAAGAGAAATAATATCAACTACTAAATGGGGATATAAGGATTTCACGCGTGACCCCAAAATCCTGTCATTGAATTAAGACCCCGTTACAACGGATAAAACAAACAATCAAGATAGAAACATTAATACATAAAAAAACAAAGTTAAACATACTCTCATGCTTAAAAATCTTAAAGAAACACCAATCCCTAAAGTCAACAAAATTATGAGGATTTTAAAATGAACAGATCATTAAGGATTGACAGATTTCACCCTTTTCCCCAAAGTCTAATCATAGAGTTAAAAACCGAAATATTGTCAAATAATGCAGAAAATCAAAACGCACAAACGGAAATGTTAAAACACGACGACGAATATACCTGTGAAAGATAATACAAGGTAACACGACAAATAAATTAGAATGTTAAAAAACTCGGCCATGAATATCTTTTTTTTATTAAAATTTAAAAAATAATTCTAACAAAAAAAAAAAAAAAACTATGGAAATTTCAAGATGGGGATCTATAGATTTAACCCTTGCACCCAAATTCTAATCAATAAATATAACCACAAGTTGTCCAGAATAAAACACATAATAAAAAATGATAAATTAGTACCTCGAAAAACCATAGTAACGAATCTCCTTAGGATTAAAAACCTAACAAAAAATATCAACTTCATAAATAAAAAAGTACCAACTGGGCAATAAAAAACGCACGTTTTTTAGGACTATGATATAAATATACAATTAGACCAACTAAATTATATATCATTTTGAATCAAACAACTGACAGAAGAAATAATATCAACTACTAAATGGGGATATAAGGATATCACCCCTGACCCCAAAACCCAGTCATTGAATTCATACCCTGTTACAACAGATAATACAAACAATCAAGATGGAAACATTGATACATAAAACAACCAAGTTAAGCATACTCTCATGCTTAAAAATCTTAAAGAAACACATATCCCTAAAGTCAACAAAATTATGAGGAATTTAAAATCAACAGATCATTAGGGATCGACAGATTTCACCCCTTGCCCCAAAGTCTAATCATAGAGTTAAAAATCGAAAAATTGTCAATAATACAGAGAACTAAAACATATAAACGGAAATCTTGAAAAACAACCACGAATATACTTGTGCTAGACAATGCAAAGTACCATGACAAATAGATTAGAATGTTAAAAAACTCGACCATGAATATCTTTTCTACCTTTAATTTTAAAAAAGAATACTAACTAAGAAATAAAACAAACTATAAAAAAGTACCAATTGGGCCAGTAAAAATGCACCAGCTTTTTAGGACTATAATATTAATATACAATTAGACCAATTAAATTATGCATCATTTTGAATCAAACAACTGACAGAGAAATAATATCAACTACTAAATTGGGATATAAGGATTTCAACCCTGACCCCAAAATCCAGTCATTGAATTAAGACCCCGTTATAACAGATAATACAAATCATCAAGATGGAAACATTGATACATAAAAAAACCAAGTTAAACAAACTCATAGTTAAAAATCTTAAAGAAACACCAATCCCTAAAGTCAACAAAATTATGAGGATTTTAAAATGAACAGATCATTGGGGATCGCAGATTTCACCCATTGCCCCAAAATCTAATCATAGAGTTAAAAACCGAAATATTGTCAAATAATGCAGAGAACCAAAACGCATAAACGGAAATCTTAAAACACGACCACGAATATACTTGTGCCACATAATACAAAGTACCACGCCAAATAAATTAGAATGTTAAAAAACTCGTCCATGCAAATCTTTTTTACCTTAAAATTTATAAAGGAATACTAACTAAAAAATAAAACAAACTTTGGAAATTTCAAGATGGTGATCAATTGATTTCACCCTTGCCCCCAAATTCTAAACAGTAAATTTTACCACAAGTTGTCCAAGAAAAAGAACATAACCCAAAAAGAAAAACCAATACCTGGAAAAACCATAATAATGAATCTCCTTAGGATTAAAAACCTAACAAAAAATATCAACTATAAAAATAAAAAAGTACCAATTGGGACAAAAAAAATGCACGAGTTTTTTAGGACTATAATTTACAATTTCACCCCAGACCCCAAAATCCATTCATTGAATTAAGACCACGTTATAACAGATAATCAAACAACCCAGATGGAAACATTGATATATAAAAAAACCAAGTAAAACATACTCTTATGCTTAAAAATATTAAAGAAACACCAATCCCTAAAGTCAACAAAATTATGAGGATTTTAAAATGAACACATCATTAGGGATCGACATATTTTACCCTTTGCTCCAAAGTCTAATCATAGAGTTTAAAACTGAAATATTGTCAAATAATGCAGAGAACCAAAACGCATAAACGGAAATCTTAAAACACAACCACAAATATACTTGTGCCAGATAATACAAAGTTCCACGACAAATAAATTAGAATGGTAAAAAACAAGATCATGAATATCTTTTTTACATTGAAGTTTAAAAAGGAATACTAACTAAAAAATAAAACAAACTATGGACAATTTCAAGTTGGGGATCTATAGATTTCACCCTTGCTTTGGGGATCGACAGATTTCACCCCTTGCCCCAAATTCTAGCCATTGAGTTAAAACCAAAATATTGCCAAATAATATAAATAACCAACACGCATGAAATTGCCGACCAAAGGGCCTCCAACAAATATTGCAAGCTGCATTTCGTTTTTGTTTATTTCCATTTCATTCAACCTATGACATAGACAATGTATTAAACACAAACTCTTTCAAGATGCCACGATACACATTAATCTAATGATTCATAGACTAAAAGATAGAGCCAAAAAGCATCTAAAAACTGGAATTAGTTTCTAAAAGATAGAGCCAAAAGCATCTAAAAACTGGAATTAGTTTCCTATATATCAACAGAATTAGTTTTCTAATGTTTACAATTACATATTCGTTTCTCCCTCAGTGGGACCATTTGGTTTGATATATTAGACTCTTAGGCATCCAATGAGTGTTTCCTTAGAGATTTGATGCTCTCACAAAAGGGGGTACTCGTAGAAATTTAGCTTTTGTTGTCATCCTTCATGGTGCATGGTTAGAGCGGAACGAAAGAATCTTAGAGCTATAAAAGGACATAAGTTAAGAAAATGAATTATTCCATACACTCTAATTAGAAGGAATACGAACGTATTTAGGAAGTAGTGGATTTGATGAGGATGGGAATAGTGAATTTTGAATCCGGCTCAATGGGCAACCCAAACCCCTCAAGTGTTGTGGGACCGATAGGAGCCCATTTAGACTGTGGATGCCTACAACACCAAAGTACTTTTCCTACATGTATATTATACTATTATATATTATATGACATTATATAGTATAGTATAATATAAACAAATATATTATTTATATATTAAATTAAATATTATTTTATATATAAATAAAATATTTTATAACATATATTATATTGTAAATAGTGAATAGTGAATTGTAAATGGGGAGTTTGCATGTGAAAATAAAACCTGAGAAATGCTTCCCCATGAGTTGAGGCATGGTTTTGTTTACAAGCAAACTCGATCATTTGATGATAAAATGTTTTATCATTGATTTTATATTCATATGCTTTCTTCCCCTACCAAACATGTGTGAGGCAATTTTAGCGAGTAATACCAACCAAATGTTCCCAAAAATTCAATCAATCTAGTATCACAAAAAATTAATGTAGCGATTCTCCTATAACAAAGGCAACATAGAAGAGGCAAATATTTTTAGGAAAGAGCGATTACATGCAAAAATTAGCATAGAGAATAAGAAAAGCAAGGGTTTTACACTGAAATGAACAATGAACCATTAAGTAAGAGAGGGGTTTGCTAATTATTAAACACAAAAAGAAAAGCAAGGGTTTCTTTTTTGCCTGGCTGTATGCCCATCAGATCTGTTGCCCATCAGAATTGAATTCCCAGAACGGTATGATAAGATATGAAACTAACCAGATTTTCCATTTTAACTGGCTGTATGCCCCACATTAGGGTGTGCACCCATTAAGAAATACCTGTAATATTGAACATAGTTGCCAATTTGACAAATTGCAAAATGATCTGCATCAACGAACTAAGTTACTTCAACTCAAGTATGTAAACCACTTGATAAAATGATCTCCGTCAATGGACTAAGTTCCTTTGGGGTCGTAGCCATTTGATAAAATGAGGGGAGTGATGGAAATGATCTACAAGAATAAGACATGATCCCGGTTGTGGGTCCCCTCTCTCCAGCACCTTCCATCATTTCACTGGACAATCATGAACACAAATCCCACTAGACCATTTGTTTCATAGTCTACTGCACCATAGCATATTCTCCCTTGTTTTAACTATGCGGTGAAGAAAAGAATTTATTACCAGAACTGGCAGTGTTAATATCATAAGACCAGCAGCAAGCTTTAGGCATGTAACTGTGTCATACTTGGACAGAAGTACACGAAAGACAGAAGCTCCGGCAATCTGTGAGCATGATGAACAGCATTACACAAGCGCCAAAAGGGATCTTACAAATTAGCTATACAACAAAATTTAATAACTAACTATAAATATCATTGATCATGGCATGTAATGTGCAAATTCCAAAAAAACAAAAAACACATACGTATAGAGTCCATGGTGCAATAGACCTTCAACTCGCAAAGAAGATCAATTTGACTGAGCATTGTGTTTTCTTGGGCCAAAGCAATTGCCCTATTTGTTCTCAACAACTGCAATATAATACACATAACAAAATTTAGAACACAGAAGAAAATTAATTCCCTTAGAAAACATACATTAATAGGGAAAACTTCAATTACCAGTACCACCCAATCTCGTTCAAAGGCTATCCCAGTTGCAAAACAAGTAATACCAGTACAATGAACCAAGGTTGGAAAAGTAAAGATGTCGCAGAGGGGACAGGCATGGCGGCATTGAGGATATAAATGATCATGGCTGCTGATGATAATTGAGCAGCTGTCTGACAGCAACATAGGCATCAAAAAGCTCCCCACCATATGTATGTCAAAAATTACCGAGCTAGAAAATTGATAAAACCATTTCGACTAGTTTAACCTTCGTTCTCCAGGCACCTTATTAAACTGGTTGTGTGCCAAATGAAAGGGCATGGAAAAACGGCTTGCTTTAAATACTGTAAAGGTTGTGAACCTTACCTACAATAAACTCAAATAATTGAATGCAAGTAATCTAGGAAAGGAATGAAGAAATTGCCAACCAAGGGGCCTCCAACAAATATTGCAAGCTGCATTTCATATTTGAATCCAAATATTGGCATAACTTTGATGGAAACTAAGACTTTTGGCCATTCAACAAGACATCTTACAAGGTTTTTACCAAAAAGCCAGAAAAGCCCAAGGAACGAGCCTTTCAAAATCCAAGGATTCAAACTAGTCTCATAAAGACCAATATAAAGACAATAGACTTGTTACGTACCTTTATGAGAAACTTACAACCACCACAGGCTAAAGGCTTGGATGTAAGAGTGCGATGGTAGAGGGCCAAGCAAAGTTCCATATCTGTTCCACCAAATTGCCTGCTAGAAAACTGGCATACAAAACTGATATCAAGATTAATTCAGGTGAGGAAATCAGAAACTATTGGCAAAATACCACAACAGAGGGAAAAAGCTCTTTGCTTAACATTTAAGTATAGATGAGGGTAAGTGCCATCATTTTCCAAATAATATTAGCTCAAAGTCAAATATGGTACTAAAGCGTCCAACGTAACATTTTAAAGTTTGATAGTCCTCTTCAGTAAATTTTAAAGCGTCCAACGTAACATTTTAAAGTCCTCTTCAGTAAATTTTCAGTCCAAATCCCATCTCCCTATCAAGTAACAATTCAGTGACAGAGGAAGAAGCAATAAAACTCTACGACATGTTGGGAACATGTTCATTGATCGATTGACTCACCATACAAGCCAAAGGATGATCAGGAGTTGCTGTAAGAGCATCTTGTTCCTCCTTTGTAAAAACCTGAAAAGTTAGTAGTGGAAACTTACTACCACATTGATACAAACTCTGATACAATATTGAAGTATCCGAGAATCAACTTGAATATTGGAAAACAACTGGAATTGTCGCCAATAAAATTATGGATGATTATGGAGAGAGAGTGGGGCCTCTCAAAACAAAACATGACCTTAATGGTGGGTCCCGCAGCTTCCACCACTTTCCGTCATTTGATTGGACGTTGATGACCTTAGTGGCCTTGAACTATATTATAGTAAAATTACCCATAATAATGAAATGCAAGATAACTGTTATTAGTTGAATTAATAGAATATGAGGGAGAACGGGGCAGGACAGAGCCATAATATGCAAAGCAAAGTCACAAAGTGAAATCCTTGAGGTAACTTTATATATACATATATATATATTCGTTGAATATTGATGACAGAATGCATACCAAAGCTCAATAATTTCCAACTCTTACCGGCAAAGCTGTCCAAAGACTATTTACATAGGAGTCTTTATTGAGAAGTTACAAAGATTCATTTTCAAGCAGCTCTGTATCGATATGCACAACAGGAATGGAGCATCCAGATGGAATAGATGGAAGATTCTCAGTGATATCATCCTCTGTAGCAATGTTGTTTATTTCTACGTCGGCTTTCAAATAACGTTTCAAAGTATAATCATTTATCCTAGAAGAAAAAACAAAGGGCATGAAGTCAATTAGTGTATGTGCTAATCCAAAAGTTTGATCTTGCATTATAGACAGTATCTACTAAATTTCAAATTTCGAGATCGAAAATAAAGCTCCACAAAGATTAGTTAACACAAAAGGGAGTCCGAGAGCAGTATCATATGACGCATCTCTGGAAAGCTAAAGTAGCAAATTAGCTACCATAGGAACCAGAATATATATGTACTTTTTAGAGAAGAAAGAGAACTGTTGTAACACATGAAATGGTTCAATAAAATGAATTGTCTTAATCTCATTCTGTGATCAAAAGCCATTGACTTAGGACTGAGGCAAATCCAAAAGAATGTTAAAATCAACCAAATAAGTTGCTAAAAAAACACGAATGAGCTGACACTACCTCTAGTTTTTATTAATAATTGAGATTTGAAAGGTCTATGGCACACCCACATCATAATTTGAAAACACAAGAACTTCAAATTAATAGTTTTTAGCAATCCAAATAGTTAGGGGAATGGTTTGTGACTAGGCATAAGGATTTGCTCTGTCTGGATCTGAAAACCCGAAATTCGGGTCCTATCCTGATCCGGATATAGATCCAATATTTGGATTAAAAATTAGATCAGGATCCAAAATCTAGATCCAAATAGTAATTCCAATCACATTCTGGTATAGGTGGATCCGATTCGGATCCGTCCCAATTTTTTAAAATGATATATATTATTTTATATGTATATACATAAATTTTATAATTTATATTTATTTATTTATATATAATATATATAAATGGTCTCATTGTATAATTTTCTTATATATAATTATTTTAAATTTTATAATTTATATTTATTTATTTATATATAATATATAAATGGTCTCATTGTGTAATTTTCTTGTATATAATTATTTTAACTTTTATAATTATATTTTCACTTTATAATAGACAAAATTAGAACTGACCGGATCCGGATCCTATAAATAATTTTCGAATCTGAATATTCTGGATCTAATGGGATCCAAATCCAATGTATCTTTTTAGATCTGGATCTGGATCTAGGTGGATCTACACCCGATCTGAAAAATTCTCAGCCTTCGTGCTCGTCTCATAAAAAACAAAAAAAACAAATACAATTTTTTAGGTCTGCTATATGAAAATGTCTTTTGAGACTAAAACCCAGAAAAATTAAACAAGTGACTTTAACATTACTTGAAGATTAATACGAATGTCTCTAATTGGTAAGTTATTTAATTGCTCTGCCCCTAAGCCACTCTATTTTCCCATATAGGATCCGCAATTATATGATATTAACCAACCATGCTGTAAGTTGTTTACATATAAAATAACGCATCAAAATGGGGTCAAGGTTTTAGAAAAAAAAACCAAGGAAAACAATATAAAATAACGCATCAAAATGGGGTCAACGTTTTAGACCAAAAAAACTAAGGAAAACAAACTTATAGAAGCCTGAGGTATTGACAGTTGCCAATTTCATAGGAATCTGACCGGTTAAATCACTGCATTATAGAGAGAGAAAATCAAAACCCAACGACGAAGCCCAAACTATATAAAATAACGCATCAAAATGGGGTAGGTCAACGTTTTAGACAAAAAAAACCTAAGGAAAACAAACTTATAGAAGCCTGAGGTATTGACTGTTGCCAATTTCATAGGAATCTGGCCGGTTAAATCACTGCATTATAGAGAGAGAAAATCAAAACCCAACGACGAAGCCCAAACTATATAAAATACCGCAGCAAAATGGGGTCAACGTTTTAGATAAAAAAAACTAAGGAAAACAAACTTATAGAAGCCCGAGGTATTGACAGTTGCCAATTTCATAGGAATCTGACCGGTTAAATCACTGCATTATAGAGTGAGAAAATCGAAACCCAACGACGAAGCCCAAACTAATAAACTACATAGATAATGGAAGTATCAGAAAAATTTAGATCCATACCTGCATGCAAAAAGAGATGGAATTAAAATAAAAGTGGGAAAATAATGATATTCCATACCTGGTGATCCAAAATCTTGACAGGAACCCGAAAGAAATCATTGTCCACTTCTTTGATATCCATTCCCAATATGACGACCTCTTTATTCATGAGCGAAAGCTTTGGATCGACATCCCCAACCTCCTTCACAAACCAGTCTTCCTTGAAAAGCTTACCTGAAAGGCTTTAAAATGAACGTCTGCTCCTCCATCTTCATCAACCTCCAATTTCACAACAGCAGTGATCCACTCTTTCAAATCGCTCTCTGTGTGAAGCTCAGCAGCCTGTAGAACCTCTAAATTTAACAAAGTATTGTCCCTCTTGTTCTGGCTAATGGTTTGAGTAGAATATAAACTTTCAAAAAAAATTGAACAGAATATAAAACCTACTTTTCTCTTTCGTGAAAATGGCTTCCTTCCTCGTCTCTTTCAAGCCCCACCTCTCTATCCTATTTTCTCTCTCCTCTCTCACATCTCCTTTCTCACTCATCTCTCTCTCTCATACCCATCTGCTTCTCTCTACTCTCCAGATATCCCTCTTTCTCTCTGCTCTCTAATATCTCTCCTCTTTCTATCCATTACACTCCTATTTCCCTCCTCTCTCTCTCTTTGCACCGCCTCTCTAGGAAACGCCGAAACTCAAAAAAAATAGGAAGTATCCGATGTTTCGCGTGCTTTGGTAATTGATAGGACACCTTTCCTTGCCCTCTCTTTGCACCTCCTCTGTAAGAAACACCGAAACTCAAAAATATAGTAAGTATCCGATATTTCGCCTGCTTTGGTCGATATTTCGCGTGCTTTGGTAATTGATAGGACACTTGCAGAGACAGAAGGCTCGAGAGAGAGCGGTGTGTCAATGCAGCCGAATGGGTTAAAGAGGGACAGTATTGTACGTGCATCGGGGTTTAAATTTTAAATTTTTTACCATAGTTAGCAAAGGCGGGGATATTGAGAAGCGTTTTGAGTGCATCCGCTTTTTACCATTGTTTGTTTCATGCGGGCTGAACCGCAGTTGCAAGTAGCTGTTGCATCTAAAAATGATAGAAATTAACGGTCTAAAACTCCAAATATTTTTTTGCTAAAATTGTTATTTTTAGTTTTTAAAATTTATTTAATTTTTTATATTCATGACCTCCAAGTTAGATATTACAGGTCCTTAAAGATTAATAGGCCCGCATTTGTACATATGCGGGCTGGGCCCGTATAGAAAGCAGGTCCATATAAAAAAAAGACACGGTTTCCATGCGGCCAGCCTGCATATTGTAGAAATGCAGGCTTGGCAATAAATATTTTTTTAAGAATATAATTCATTCCAATTTTTAGAGAATATATAATGTCGAACATGGAGATTATGAATATGAAAAAAAAAATTGAAAATTAAAAATAATAATTATATTAAGAAACAACATTTGGACCGTTAGTTATTAGATGGACCACTTATTTGCATCCATCTTTAATATGGATGTTTTATACCTCCGGACCGCATATTGTAGAAATGCGGTCCAGCCCACATGAAACTATTCTCCATAATAAAATATGGACCCAGTTTCTATGCGACCAAGCCCACATATGTAGAAATGCGGGCCTATTAGTAAATCTATTTTTGAGATGGAGTTTTTGACTTAATTTTTAAGGACATGTAATCTCTAATATGGAATTAAGACTATGAAAAAATAAATAAATTTTGAAAGCTAGAAATAATAATTCTAGTTTCCATTGTTTTTAGATTGAACACCTACTTGCATCCATCTTTAAGATGGATGCTTTACACTTTTTGAACCGCATATGTAGTCATACGGTCCATCCCGCATGAAAAAATTTTCCATAAAATAGTGACACAATAAAACATCGATAATAAATTGATTTCATTTTAAAAAGTCGAAGGAAAAAATCAAATCAAAAATACGGATCCTCAAAAATTAAAAACAATTATAAAATCGTGAATATTTCGGATTTGATACAAAAAACTGTAGTGGAAAAAAACGGATATACAAATATGACACAATATAGGATTATGATTTGCATCTATTATTAATCTATTAAAGCCATTAAACAATACTTTTGTAGTATTATTAGTGTCATTAGAATAAGGACACGGTTTCTATGAGTCCGTGTAGAAATGAGTCACCTCTTAAAAAACTATTTTTGAGATGGATTTTTGGAAATGTTTAAGTACATGTGATCTCTAAGAGGGAGATCGTGCATATGAAAAGAATAATAATAACACTATATATATTATA